>NC_057812.1:664685387-664903031 GCF_018294505.1 Triticum aestivum
GTTGTTTCGTATGCTTCACGACAACTGAAGCCTCACGAATTGAATTATGCCACGCATGATTTGGAGTTAGCAGTCGTAGTGCATGCGTTGAAGACATGGAGACATTTCCTCATTGGAAACCATTGTGAGGTGTACACGGATCATAAGAGTTTGAAGTACATTTTCACGCAGAAGGAGTTGAATCTCAGACAAAGGAGATGGTTGGAGCTCATCAAGGATTATGATATGAAATTGCATTACCATCCCGGAAAAGCTAATGTAGTAGCAGATGCATTGAGCCGTAAGAGTCATGTCAATACACTAATGACGGGAGAAATACCCAAG
The DNA here is from genome assembly GCF_018294505.1 of Triticum aestivum. NCBI lineage: Eukaryota > Viridiplantae > Streptophyta > Magnoliopsida > Poales > Poaceae > Triticum > Triticum aestivum. Next base: position 664,685,712 of record NC_057812.1, read on the forward strand.
GAGTTAGAAGGAAATCTTTGTGAACTATGTTTAGAAATAGTTCCGAGAGGCTATGTAGCAGCATTGGAAATTCAGTCAACTTTGATGGATAGAATCAGAGAAGCTCAGAAAACTGACAAAGAGATTGCCGCTATAAAGGAGAAACTGAGCAAAGGAAAAGCTAAAGGTTTTCGTGAGGATGAGCACGACACCTTATGGTTTGCAGACCGCGTTTACGTGCCCAACAACCCGGAAATCAGGAAGTTGATTCTGCAAGAGGCACATGATTCACCGTATTCGATTCACCCAGGAAATACCAAGATGTATTTGGATTTGAAGGATATTTTCTGGTGGACCGGAATGAAGAAGGATATTGCGGAGTATGTAGCAGTTTGTGACGTATGTCAGAGAGTAAAGGCAGAGCATCAGAAGCCAGTAGGATTGTTGCAACCATTGCCGATACCCGGATGGAAGTGGGATAAGCTAGGCATGGATTTTATCACGGGATTACCAAGGACTCGTTCAGGCTATGACTCGATTTGGGTTGTAGTTGATCGATTGACGAAGGTAGCTCATTTCATCCCAATAAAGACCACTTACACCAGTGCTAAGTTCGCAAAGATATACATGACCAGAATCGTATGTCTGCATGGAGTTCCGAGGAGTATCGTATCGGATAGAGGAACCCAGTTTACCTCAAAGTTCTGGAAGCAGTTGCATGAGACTTTAGGCACTAGGCTAGAATTTAGTACAGCTTTTCACCCGCAGACAGATGGACAGACTGAGAGAGTCAATCAGATTTTGTAGGATATGCTGAGAGCTTGTGCGCTAGATTATGGATCTAGTTGGGACGATAATTTGCCATATGCGGAGTTTTCTTACAATAACAGCTATCAGACCAGTTTGAAGATGGCACCTTTCGAACCTTTGTACGGAAGGAGGTGCAGGACACCGTTGTCATGGGACAAAGTTGGAGACCGCCAGTTGTTTGGACCAGATCTGATTAAAGAGTCTGAACAGAAGGTGAAGTTGATTCGCGATAGGCTCAAGGTAGCCCAGTCCAGGCAGAAGAGCTACGCAGATTCTAAATGCAAGGAGACGGTTTACGAAGTTGGAGACAGAGTTTATCTTCAAGTATCCCCACTTTGAGGGATTAAGCGCTTTGGAGTTAAGGGGAAGTTAGCGCCACGATTTGTAGGACCATATCGAGTTTTGGAGCGTATGGGAGAAGTGGCTTACATGTTGGAATTGCTAGAAGGATTAACAGGAGTGCATGATGTGATCCACGTTTCTCAGTTGAAGAAGTGTCATGCGGAGATGACTGACATACCTTTGAGAGACACAGTGCCATTGGAAGCAATGGAGAACAATTTGACCTATGAGGAGAAACCAGTCAAGATCCTCAAGTTTGCCAGTCGAGTCACTCCCAGCAAGGTTATCAAGTTTTGCAAAGTATAGTGGAGCCACCACACAGAGGATGAAGCCACCTGGGAACGAGAGGAAGATTTGCTCAAAGACCACCCTCACCTATTTTCTAGCCAACTCGAATCTCGAGGGCGAGATTCATCTTAAGGGGGGTAGGTTTGTAACATCCCAAATTTTCAATTTGGAATGTTATACATTAGGTCATCATGCATATCATATTTTATTTTGCTTTTGGTTTTGATCCTAGAAAATCCTAAGCAACTCAAGGACCCACGGAGAGAGTTGGGGATTTCATTATTTACATATTTGAGTTTTCTCGAATTATGTAAACAGGATCATTTGATTTTATTTATTTTATCATCAATTATTTCTATTACAAAAATATGAGAGAGGGAATAAAATGACTTTCCAAAAATATAGAAATATTGAGGATTTAATAAAAAAATCAAGTAAGTTTTATTTCGGAGTTTTTTGGTATTTTTATTTGAATTTAGGAAAAATGCGTGTTTTTTAAAGTTGTAGTTTGGGCCCAGATAAATGTTCACTTTATCGGGCTTGATTTTAGGAACCCGGCAAAATTTATTTCGTGATTTTTGGAGCATGTTTAGTATTTTTTTTTATTTTTCTTACGAGCGGAATTATATTAAAAAAACGCGCCGAACCGACTACGGGCCGTAACCGGCCAGGAAACCGCCTGGCCGAGGCCTTTATAAGGCGCCCGAGGCCGCGGGAGAGAGAGCTAGCCCCGCCCCAAACCCTAGCCGCCGCCGCCGCCGCCGCCCGTCGCCGCCGACTCGCCGGTGTTTGCGCGCCGCCCGAGGTTCGCCGCCGCCTCGTTTTCCGTGCTGTTAAAAAAAAATCTGTTCGTCGTTTTTCTTTTTCGTCGGATTTTCCGCGGTTATTTTCTGATCGCGATTTCTGATCCGATTTTCGTTTTAGTATAACTTTTCGCTTGTTTATCGGAATCAGGCGATTTAAGCGCCTGGAGTTTCGTCTCGAAACCCTCTTTCCGAATAATCAACTTAAACAAGTTTTTGTTACTATAAAATTTTCCCTAGATCCAGATTACTAGAACGAAGTTGTTTTCTTTCGCCGTTTGATTTCTTTCGCTTCGTTCGATTTGATTCTTTTTGCAAACCAGGGTTCTTAAGTTGAACTTTCTGGTTAGATCTTCTATTTGAGTTTTACCTGTGAATTAGATGAGTACTTATTGTATGCTTATTGTTTGTCTGCGATAGAATATCCGGAGTGCGCCGCCTGTTACTTCGAATCTCTAGGTTAGGCGGATCATCAGCAAGGCAAGTAACACTTTGATCATACCTTTTCTACAACCCAGTTTTATTGCATTAGATCAATCCTCACACATTGCATGATTAGGATCTAATGAAATTGTGGGATGGGAAGTAGATGAGGTAGTACCTATTACCTGTTTATTATCAAACCTTTGGGAGTTACTTCTACGTTTGCTTATTATGCCATGCTATGCTAGTAGACGTGGATTGGGTGAGTGAAATCCATGACAGATGTGAGATTGTTAATTAAGGGTTTATCTAAGGAGGCAACCTAACACACATCTGGGTGGATTGAGGCACCTGGGGTTACCAGGACTTGCCTGTTTTTTTGGACCGCCACCTAGGCTCAAAGGGATCATGGGATTATTCATACTAGAAACTTCCGTGTGCAGCCACAAGCCATTATGGGCTCTGGCATAGTTGACTAAGTTGTGCGAACTCTTACAGTGGTAGACTAGCAGATGTAGGGGATGTAGGTGGTACGGTCTACCCGATCGTAAGGTGCTAGCGCTTCTGAAAGACTATGTCTCGGTCATCCGTTTCCCAAACAACCTGTAGTGCGAGAAATCAAACGGAGGCGATCGAGTCTTGTGGGGAAAAGTGCGCAAACCTCTGCAGAGTGTATAAACTAATCATGATTAGCCGTGTCCCCGTTATGGACATTTTGAGTATCTAGTACCTGGATTATCATGTGACTCTCAACATGTTACTCTAAAATTAATATTGTTGGGTTTTAATGATGTTACTTAATTGGGATTGAGGATGCTGTCAACCATTCTCAATGTTTAACAACCACCATGATAGTAATTAAATTTATTCCTTTGAAGTAGGGAAAAATTGGCTTTACGCAAAAACTGTAACCATAGAGCTTTCCACCAGCCAAATATGCATATAGTATAGCTGTCTCATTCCATTATTCTCTATGTGTTACCTTGCCAGCATATTCCATGTGCTGACCCGTTTTCGGGCTGCAACGTTAATGTTGCAGACTTTTCAGACGACGATTGAGGAGTTTTAGGTCGTGGTTCTATACTCAGTGATGCCGTTGGAGTTGATGGACTCACTTATCTTCCAAGCCTTCCGCTGTTATCGTTATTAGATGGCCTTAAGCCATATTTATTGTAATAAGTTCTCTCTTGAGACTCTCGATGTATAAGTGTGTGATTGCTACTCTGTTATAAATCCTCTGAGTACTGTGTGGTGTCAGCATTACTGATCCAGGGATGACACCGGAGCACAGAGATCAGACTGTTTGAGGTCTGGTCGCTACACCTGATCGTAGATCGATCTTGGAAAACACTTTAGCTCCTTGTAATCTATCAAACAGATCATTGATCATTGGTAGTGGGTACTTGTTCTTGATCGTTACTTCATTCAATCCACGATAATCAACAACCATCCTTAACGATCCATCCTTCTTCTCCACTAGAAGTACTGGCGACCCCCAAGGCGACGAACTTGGGCGAATGTAACCTTTATCCAGTAACTCCTTAATCTGCTTCTTAATCTCCACCAAATCATTTGCAATCATCCTGTATGGTCTCTTCGATATTGGCCCTGTGCCTGGCAATAGCTCAATCAAAAACTCAATATCTCTATCCGGTGGCATGCCTGGCAACTCTTTTGGAAATACTTCAGGGAAATCCCTTACCACTGGTACTTCCTCCTGCACAACTCCTGTTAAACAATTTACTTGAGTCCCTTTTTGCACATGTCGGGATACATACTTGATCCTTCTCCCTTCTGGGGTGGTAAGCAAAATTGTCTTACTGGCGCAATCGATGTTTCCTCCGTACATTGATAGCCAATCCATACCCAAAATTACATCCAATCCTTGTGATTCCAAAATGATTAAATCCGAGGGAAACACATGCCTACCTATACTCAGTGGCACTTGAAAACATCCTTGACTGGCCATATACTCCGCTCCTGGTGAGCTTACTAGCATAGGTATTCTAAGAACCTTAGTGGGCAAGTTATACTTATCCACAAATCCCCTTGATATGTATGAAAGCGATGCACCAGTATCAAAAAGAACAAGTGCAGTAAATGACTTAACCAAAAACTTACCGATTACAACATCCGGCTACTCCTCAACCTCCTCCACGTTAACGTGGTTCACCTGTCCCCTGTTGAAAGGGTTCGGCTTCTTCCCAGAGCTTCCATTGCCATTCTGGCCTTCAGGACATTCATTGGCATAATGTCCGGTCTTCTGACACTTAAAGCAAGTGACTTGGCTCAGGTCTTTCTTGGCTGGGGTTGATGGGTTGGTACGGTTCTGGCCGTTGCTTCCTCCATTGCCATTACCATTCTTGGTGCCGTTGTGATTGTGCAAGCTACCTCCTCCATGGGTATGCTGAAAATGGCCTCCCGATCTAGGGGTAAAACGTGGCTTCTGCCGAGCTCCAGAATTTCACTTCCCTTGTCCATAATTCCTCTTGCGGTTCTCAATTTGCTGCTGCTTGCCTTCAATAATAAGAGCACGATCTACCAACTCCTGGTAGTTGTTGAAGGTTGCTATCATCAACTGCATGCTCAACTCATCATTCAGTCCTTCCAGAAACTTCTCCTGCTTAGCTGCATCTGTAGCAACGTCATTTGGGGCATAATGTGCTAATTTACTAAAGTCCTCCACATATTGGCCAACTGTCCGCCCTCCTTGGCGCAAGTTGCAAAACTCTCGCTTCTTCATGGCCATAGCTCCTACTGAAACATGGGTAGTACGAAAAGCCTGCTGAAATTGGTCCCATGTGACAGTGTCGACAGGGAAAGTGGCGGTTAAATTCTCCCACCATGATGCTGCGGGTCCTTCAAGCTAATGTGCGGCAAACTTCACCTTCTCCACATCTGTGCATCCTGCTGTGGTCAACTCTCTAGCTGTCTTGCAGAGCCAATCATCTGCTACTATCGGCTCGGTGCTACTAGAAAACACCGGCGGATTCAGCCTAAGAAAACGGGCTAAGTGATCAACAGGTGGTGTTGGTGGTGGGTTGTTGTTGTTGTTCCCCTGATTCTGATTCTGGACTAGCAGCTGCATCAATGTGTTCTGCTACTGGATCAACTGAGTGAGCTCCGGTGGAAAGGTAAATCCGGGGTCACGTCTCGGAGGCATCTGAGGGTTTAGAAAAGATGAGATTTAAGAATAGAGTGGGTCTAAAGATAAAACACTACCCATATGCACATGAGGCAAAAGCAAACAATTCACTTCATTCAATCAAACAAGGGCATACAATCGATCTAACTATCGCAATAGTGCTCGGACTACTGTATTTACATGGTGGACTACTACTACTACTGATGAGGTGGTCTACTAGAAATATTCTTCGGTTGCAGACTCCATGATATCTGCTCCGGCTTCATCAACATAGTCATCATCGCTATCATTTGGATCCGAGTCGGTGTCGTCGATGATGATGTAGTCTTCCGGGCGAATCTCCTTGGGTTCTTCATCTTCATCTACTGGTGTAGGGCCTCCCATAAATATTTCGATCTTCTTGATCAGATCGTCATTCTTCTCCACCAATACTTCAATTTCTTCTTCATAATCTTCACGTGTAGCCTTGAGTTCTTCCTCCAGTTCCTTGATTCTTGTCCTTGCCTTCTTCAGGTCTATCATGTCGGCGCACATCTGGTTCTCCTGTCATCGAATATGCTGGTTTAACTCCTGGATAAAAGCTGCAATTGATCTATCCTTTCTGGTGCTGATCATCTCCCAGTGCTCATCTCGGCGCCCACAAATCTGGTAGATAGTATCCTTGAGATCATTGCGGTAGACTTCTCCAACGAGTCCCATGGCAATGTGAGCTGCCATGCTCTTTCCTAGACTCCAAGTTGGTGCATCAAAAGAAAACTCTATGGGCTCAGTGACTAGCATGAATGTCCTTCCTGGAACTTGAACTTGAATCATCCAGCGCTCTTCTTCAGGTAAAGTGGCGTTGTAGGTTCTGGTGAAGCTTGGTACTCCTATGTTCAGGTATCTAGTGACTTCCTTCAGGTGATGTCCAAAGGGTGTATCTTCATCTGGTTGCGTGAACTTGTTCCTTGCATCCGCCATCCTAAAGAGTAGAAAAGATGAGAGGTCAGAAGAGAAGAGAGTGAATAGTGATCTAGGTCTTTAGCTTAGTGGTCGTGTCCTACAGTCAGCGTGTGCTCTGATACCATCTCTATAGCGACCAGACCTCAAACGGTCTGATCTCTGTGCTCAGGTGTCATCCCTGGATCAGTAATGCTGACACCACACAATACTTGGAGGATTTATAACAGAGTAGCAATCACACACCTATTACATCGAGTGTCTCAATAGAGAACTTATTACAATAAATATGGCTTAAGGCCATCTAAACGATAACAGCGGAAGGCTTGGAAGAGAAGTGAGTCCATCAACTCCAACAGCATCACTGAGTATAGAACCACGACCTAAAAACTCAATCGTCGTCTGAAAAGTCTGCAACATTAACCTTGCAGCCCGAAACGGGTCAGCACATGGAATATGCTGGCAAAGTAACACATAGAGAGTAATGGAATGAAACAGCTATACTATATGCATATTTGGCTGGTGGAAAGCTCTATGGTTATAGTTTTGCGTAAAGCCAATTTTTCCCTACTATAAAGGAATAAATTTTATTTAACTATCATGGTAGTTGTTAAACATTGAGAATGGTTGACAGCATTCTCAATCCCAATTTAGCATCATTATTAAGAAAAACCCAACAAAAATTAATTTAGAGTAACATGTTGAGATTCACATGATAATCCAAGTACTAGATAGTCAAGATGTCCATAACCGGGGACACGACTAACCATGATTAGTTTATACACTCTACAGAGGTTTGCGCACTTTTCCCCACAAGACTCGATCGCCTCTGTTTGGTTTCTCACACTACATGGTGTTTGAGAAGACGGATGACCGAGACATAGTCTTTCAGAAGCGCTAGCACCTTACGATGGATAGACCATTACACCTACTTTCCCCTACATCTACTAGTCTACCTTGTAAGAGTTCACACGACTTAATCAACTATGCTAGAGCCCATAATTTCTTGTGGCTGCACACGGAAGTTTCTAGTATGAAAAATCTCATGATCCCTTTGGGCCTGGGTGGCGGTCCATAAAGAAAAATAGGCAATCCTGGAATACCCAGGTACCTCAATCCACCAGATGTGTGTTTAAGTTGCCACCTTAGATAAACCATTGAATTAACAAACTCACATCTGTCATGGATATCACTCACCCAATCCACGTCTACTAGCATAGCATGGCACAATAAGCAAACGTAGAAGTAACTCCCAAAGGTTTGATAATAAACAGGTAATAGGTATTACCTCAACTACTTCCCATCCCACAATTTAATTAGATCCTAATCATGCAATGTTTGAGGATTGATCTAATGCAATAAAACTGGGTAGTAGGAGGTATGATCAAAGTGTTACTTGCCTTGCTGATGATCCGCGAAACCTAGAGATTCGAAGTAACAGGCGGCGCACTCCGGGTATTCTATCACAGACAAACAAACAAGCATACAATAAGTATTCATCTAATGCACGGGTAAAACTCAAATAAGAGATCTAACCAGAAGGTTCAACTTAAGAACTCCGGTTTGCAAAAAGAATCAAATCAAACGAAGCAACGAAAGTCAAACGGCAAAAGAAACAGGCTTCGTTTACTATTCTGGATCTAGAGAAATTTTTACAGTGGCAAAAACTTGTTTAAGTTGGTTAAACGGATAGAGGGTTTTGAGACGAAACTCCAGGCGCTTGAATCACCTGATTCCGATAAACGAGCGAAAAGTTATACTAAAACGAAAATTGGATCAGGAATCGCGATCAAAAAAATCCCGGATTTAATCCAAGAAAAAGAAAAAAACGACGAACGTTTGCTAGAACGAACGAACGGACGAACGCTCGCTAATTAAATAAATTGGAAAAACCGATCTATTTAAAAAATGAAACTAAAAAAACAAGAAAACCGTCGGAAAAACCAAACGGTTTTTCAGAAGAAAAAAAACCGGCGTCTAAAAGAAAAAAACTACCGGCAACTCCGGCGAGAACTCCGGCAGCGGCGGCGGTCTCCGGCGGCGGCGGCGGCGGTCGGCGGCGCGGGCGGTGGGGCGGCGACGCAGCGGCGGCGGTGGCTAGGGCGGGGCTGGGACTAGGGTTTGGGTGGGGAGGCTCCCGGGCTGGGCTCCCGGCTTATAAAGCCCGATCGGGCCTAGTGTCCAGGTCGGACACGGCCCGTAGGTCGGTTGCGTTTTTTTTAAATTATTCCGCGTAGAAAAACAAATAAAATAAATACTAAACGGACTCCAAAAATCCCGAAATAAATTTTCCCGGGCTTCTAAAATCAAGCCTCACAAGGTAAACATTTATTTGGGGCCAAAATGCAATTTTGAAAAGCGCACATTTTCCTAAATTCAAATAAAATAACGAAAAACTCCGAAATAAAACCTTATTTGATTTTATTATTAATTCCTCAATATTTCTTTATTTTGGGAAAGTCATTTTATTCCCTCTCTCATATTTTTGTAATAGAAATAATTGATGATAAAATAATTAAAATCAAATGATCCTATTCTCAAAATTTGAGAAAACTCAAATATGAAAAGAACGAAATCCCCAACTCTCTCCATGGGTCCTTGAGTTGCGTAGAATTTCTAGGATCAAAACCAAAAGCAAAAAAAATATGATATGCAATGATGATCTAGTGTATAACATTCCAAATTGAAAATTTGGGATGTTACACGACCCCTCGCGTGCGTGTCCGAAACTTCCTCAGACCCGACCTGGACAGTTGTCACCGTTGGGTCCGGATCATCCCCAAACATCTACAAAACGTCCCCGTTTTCTTATTTGGACTCGCTAGCTATTTTATTCGCGACCTTCCGATTTTTATCAGAGGGACCAAATAGTCTAACGTCAAATCCCCTACCTATATAACCAGACAAAACCCTAAGTTTTAGGCTAGTTGTCCCATCTTTCCCTCACCCGCCGCCGCCACACTCCCGCATCCACCTCGGGATCCTCCTAGATCGGATCGATCCAATCGACCAGCACCACATCGCCTCCTTCTCCATCCTCTGCTGCTCCCTCGCTCGACCCGCCTGCATCACGTGCCTTCCCGCGCCGGCAACCGAGTCCCCCACGCAGAGTGACGGATCCAGACCCTGCCTCATGCAGCCGCGCAAGGAGCATGAGCTCCCATGGCCGCCGCCGAGCCGCTCGAGCACCTCCTCCTTCCTCCCGTCGCCTCGCCGCTCCGGCAACCAGGTCATGCCACCGCTCCCTGTCTCCTCCTCCTCCTCCTCTCCTTTTCCTGCTCTCTCTCCCAAGCTCACCGCTCTCTCTCTCCCTCCCATTCTGCAGGAAGCCACCAGGACGGCGCCGCCATGAACGGGAGCCACCTCCTGCTGCCATTCACCTCGTCCTGTGCCCGACCTCCCCTGACCTGAGGTCGTCGCCCTCGACCGCGCCAAGTCCCTCCTCGCACGCCTCCTGCACTCCTCCCGCACGAACACCGGCGAGGCCCTCCTCACACCTGCACGCGCACGAGCGCCAGAGGATCTCCATGTCATGGCTGACGGCCTCCTCTCAAGCCCGGCGCCGCCATGACTGATCCCCTCGCCGAGCTCCGTCAAGTCCGCCGCCCGCTGCGTCTTCCCGGTGAACCTCGATCGACCCCTGCCTCGTCTGCGAGTGACCAGAGCCGCGTCAGCTCCTCTGCATCACGCCAAGTCCGCCCGCTCATTTTCCCCTGCTTCAAGGGACAGGAGGGAGCCGCGCCCGCGTTGACTGCTCGTTGCATGGATCCACCGTAGCCTCGCTCCTAGCCTCCTGGGCCGCAAGCACACCTGAGGCCAGATCTAGTGCGTTTGGGCCTCCTCCTCTCCAGCTGGGCTTGGCCCATGGGTGAGGTCCCCACAGCTCCTCCTGTTCGGCCCATCGATGCCGCAGTTTCGGCCCAGGACATATTTTCCCCCTGAACGAATTTATCTTTTATTCAAGAGAACCCCCTAGACTTCATGCATTTAATAACTTCTCAACCGTGCATCATTTGCAAATAACTTATATATGAAAAATGCTTAGAATTGCATCTAGTTCCATAATATGTCATTTTCATCCATGGTTAAAATGTTTAAACTGTTGTTTGATTAAATTTGCTCCTATGTCATGTTAAAATCCTTTATTTCATAACTAAATAACCGTAGCTCCAAACCTAACAAGCTTTATATGTAAATGGGGTAGAAAAATGCCTAGTTTATCATGGTGGCTTTACTTTGCATGTTTAACAACTATAAATATGGTTTAGGGCAGAACAGTACCAAACCTAAAATATGCATATGGGGTTTTACCGGAATTGTTGTTCGTTGTTTCTGGCCTCATTTAAACTTGCCTAGATAGGTAGTTTTACTTTGCTTCACCCTCTTGCCATGTTTAACAACATTTCATATTGTTGGGTACATAAACAAGATCGAGCTAAATAAGTCACGTTGTGTTTCGTCAATATGCAACGGAGTTGCATGTTGAGCTCCACTTAATTTGTAGGGTTGTTTGTGCACTTTGCCATGCCATGCTTCATTAAACCGGACATGCATCATTCTTGATCGTGAATCATACCATGTCTATCTGATGGTTGTTTACTATGTTGTTTGCTTCTTTCCGGTGTTGCTTCTTCGGGTTAGTTCCGATAACGTCGCGTTTGTGAGGATCTGTTCGACTTCATCCGTTTGTCTTCTTCATGGACTCGTTCTTCTTCCTTGCGGGATCTCAGGCAAGATGAACATACCCTCGAAATCACTTCTATCTTTGCTTGCTAGATGCTCGCTCTATTGCTATGCCTATGCTGCGATACCTAGCACTTGCTTGTCATGCCTCCCATATTGCCATGTCAAACCTCTAACCCACCATGTCCTAGCAAACCGTTGTTTGGCTATGTTACCGCTTTGCTCGACCCCTCTTATAGCATTGCTAGTTGCAGGTGAAGAATGGAGTTTGTTCCTTGTTGAAACATGGATATTTTGTTGGGATATCATGATATCTCTTATTTAATTAATGCATCTATATACTTGGTAAAGGGTGGAAGGCTCGACCTTATGCCTGGTGTTTTGTTCCACTCTTGCCGCCCTAGTTTCCGTCATACCGGTGTTATGTTCCTTGATTTTGCATTCCTTACATGGTTGGGTTATAATGGGAACCCCTTGACAGTTTGCTTTGAATAAAACTCCTCCAGCAAGGCCCAACCTTGGTTTTACCATTTGCCTCACCACCACCTACTTTTCCCTTGAGAGTCGCGCTCCCGAGGGTCATCTTTATTTTAACCCCCCCCCCCCGGGCCAGTGCTCCTCGGAGTGTTGGTCCGAAACGGGCAGCCTGTGGGGCCACCTCGGGGCAACTCGAGGGTTTGTTTTACTCGTAGCTTGACCTATCCGGTGTGCCCTGAGAACGAGATTCTACCATTGTCGAAATGTCTTGTAACCGGGATTCCGAGACTGATCGGGTCTTCTTGGGAGAAGGAATATCCTTCGTTGACCGTGAGAGCTTGTGATGGGCTAAGTTAGGACACCCCTGCAGGGATTTGAACTTTCCAAAGCCATGCCCGCGGTTATGGGCAGATGGGAATTTGTTAATGTCTGGTTGTAGAAAACCTGAAACTTAAATTAATTAAAATGGATCAACAGCGTGTGTAGCCGTGATGGTCTCTTTCCGGCGGAGTTCGGGAAGTGAACACGGTGTTGGAGTTATGCTTGACGTAGGTTGCTCTACGATCACTTCTTGATCATAGATTATCGAACGTGCTTTGCCTTCTCTTCTTGCTCTCATTTGCGTATGTTAGCCACCATATATGCTAGTGCTTGCTGCAGCTCCACCTCATACCTTTTACCTACCCATAAGCTTAAATACTCTTGATCGCGAGGGTGTGAGATTGCTGAGTCCCCGTGACTCACAGATACTTCCAAAACCAGCTTGCAGGTGCCGATGATATCGTGCAGGTGACGCAACCAAGCTCAAGGAGGAGCTCGATGAAGTTCGTGTTTGTTATGTTGTTTCGTTTCCAGTTGATCAGTAGTGGAGCCCAGTCGGTGCGATCGGGGATCTGTAGCATTAGGGGTGGTCTTCTTTTATTTTGGTTCCATAGTCGGACCTTGATTGTATCTGGATGTTGTAATGCTTTACTCATGTATTGTGTGAAGTGGCGATTGTAAGTCAACTATGTACCTCTTTCCTTATTCAGTACATGGGATGTGTAAAGATTACCCCTCTTGCGACATTGCTTACAATGTGGTTATGCCTCTAAGTCGTGCTCCGACACGTGGGAGATATAGCCGCATCGTGGGTGTTACAAGTTGGTAATCAGAGCCTTCCCCGACCTTAGGAACCCCCTGCTTGATCGAATCGCTGGCGTTGTTGAGTCTAGAAAAAATGTTTTGAGTCTTATAGGATTATATATATCGGAGAGTAGGATTCTTTTTACTCCTCAGTCCCTTCATGGCTCTGGTGAGGCATCCTGACGTAGAGTTTTGACTCTTCTCTTCTCAAATTTCACTAAAATTATTTTTAGGATCACGCGGGTATCTTGGAATCGTTCTGATGGTTTTGTGACGAGAACATTGTTCTTGGCGCCTCCTGACATTTAGGGGTTGTGGCAGTGTCCCGGGGAGTTGAGCTCCGAGGTGTTGTCGTCACAATTTTATCGTTGCAGTTCTGGAATACCTGAGTTTCGCCGACATCAAAAATCTCTTTTATGCAGTTGTTGGTGAGATAACCTCGACGCCACCCAGTACTGGGGCGGGAGTTCGGGAGTATTGCCATAACTCGTATAACGGATGCTTTTTGAAGGTTGAGGTAAATGATTTCTGAAGGTTTCTTGGTTATGTGTTGAAGGATGGATACAACTGGATGTAGGATTTGTTAGTTTTGGGTGAGATATTATGCTTCCCCTGTATCCCCAACACCTGATTGCATAACCGGAAAGTTTCAGGAGTTTATAAGTGGGAGTTCAAGTAGCTCTTAGGATATCTTTCCGATAGATGTATGATATGAAATTCGGGTTCGATGTCTAGTGGTCCGCCTATCCACGGTTGGTTTTACAGTGGTCTCATTGTGTCTTAAAGAGTCCTTGGCTATGCTGACTCGGGCACGCTTCGTATGTCATGTGCACTGCCTTGTACATGACGGTGCTATACGATCGAGCCCGTGTGGGCCCCACCATGAAAACTTCGGACGAAATCTCTATCATATGTTTGTTTCGGCTTATTTTGCAAGCCAATCCTTTGTTTTGTTTTCAGTTGTGGTATTCGAGTTGCTTCAATCTCAAATGTTGATTCCATACCTCTCCTAGACGGTGTTTGATACGTCTCCGACGTATCTATAATTTTTGATTGCTCCATGCTATATTATCTACTGTTTTGGGCAATATTGGGATTTATTATACACTTTTATATTATTTTTGGGACTAACCTATTAACCGAAGGCCCAGCCCAGATTTGCTGTTTTATGCCTATTTCAGTGTTTTGAAGAAAAGGAATATCAGACGGAGTCGAAACGGAACGAAATCAACTAGAGAAGTTATTTTTGGAAGGAAACACACCTGATGGACTTGGACCCCACGTCAGAAGATACGGAAGCTGCCCACGAGGGTGGGGGGTGCGCCCACCCCCCTAGCGCGCCCCCTTCCTTGTGGGCCCCCCGTGGCTCCCCTAACGTGCTTCTTCTACCTATATAACTCCATGTACCCTAAAACTTCCAGAACGCAAGATAGTTCGGGAGTTCCGCCGCCAGAAGCCTCCGTAGCCACCAATAGTCAATCGGGACCCTGTTCCGGCACCCTGCCGGAGGGGGGAACCCTCACCGGTGGCCATCTTCATCCTACACCTCCTACGGATTGATAAACCTTAGGTCATCCACTTGAGGGAAATTTGCTACTGTCCTACAAACCTCTGCACTTGGAGGCCCAACAACGTCTATAGGAAGAAGGTTGTGTGGTAGACATCAAGCTCTTTTTTGGCGCCGTTGCCGGGGAGGCGAGGAAAGCGGCACTAACACCCCGTCAACTAAGCTCTTTTCTGGCGCCGTTGCTGGGGAGGTTAGCGCTTGAAGGTATATCTTTAGATCTTGCAACCGAGTCTTTTAGTTTCTTGTTTTATCACTAGTTTAGTTTATAAAAGAAAACTATAAAAAATGGAATTGAGTTTGTCTCATACGCTTCACCTTTTTAATATCTTTCGTGAGTATGATGGAAAGGATAATTGTGCTCAAGTGCTAGAAGAAGAAATCTATAAAATGTTTGGCACTAAATATTTGAATGATGAGCATGATTGCAATGTTGTTAGTATGAATTCCTTGAATATCCATGATGCTAATGATATGCAAAGCCACAAGCTTGGGGAAGCTATGTTTGATGAAGATGATATTTTTTATCCCCCAAGTTTTGATGAGCAAATTTATTATTATGAAAGCATGCCTCCTATTTATGATGATTATATTGATGAAAGTGGATTTGGAGAGGTCATGACTTTATTTAGTAATGATTCCACTATTCCGGAAGAGGTTCCAATTGATTATGAGAACAAAGTTGCTATCTATGATGATTATTGTGATGACTTGTATGCTATAAACAATAATGATATCCATGAAACTTGTCATCATGATTTTAGTTTTCAATTGGATTATGCCTCACATGATAATTATTTTGTTGAGTTTGCTCCCACTATTATTCATGAGAAGAAATTTGTTTATGTGGAGAGTAATAAAAACTCTATGCTTGTAGATCATGAAAAGAATGTTTTATGTGATAGTTATATTGTTAAATTCATTCATGATGCTACTGAAAATTATTATGAGGGAGGAATATATGCTTGTAGGAATTGCAATAATATCAAGTTTCCTCTCTATGTGCTTAAAATCTTGAAGTTATGCTTGTTTTGCCTTCCTATGCGAGTTGATTATTGTTCCCACAAGTTGTTTGCTCACAAAATCCCTATGCATAGGAATCATGTTAGACTTAAATCTGCTAGTCATATTCTTCATGATGCTCTCTTTATGTTTCAATTCTTATCCTTTATGTGAGCATCATTGAAATCATCATGCCTAGCTAGGGGCATTAAACGATAGCGCTTGTTGGGAGGCAAGCCAATTTTATTTTTGTCCCTTGCTTTTTGTTCATGTTTAGTAATAAATAATTCATATATCCTCTGTTTAGATGTGGTTTTATGCTTTTAGTTAGTGTTTGTGCCAAGTAGAACCTTTGGGAAGACATGGGGAAAGTCTTGGTGATCATGCTGTGAAAAACAGAAACTTTAGCGCTCACGAGAACTGCTGCAATTTTTATTTGGAGAGTGATATTTAGTTAATTATTTTTGCAGATGATTAATAGATAAATTCCTCAGGTCCATAAATTTATTTTAGAATTTTATGAGTTCCAGAAGTATACGTTTGATCCAGATTACTAAAGACTGTTCTGTTTTTGACAGATTCTGTTTTTCGTGTGTTGTTTGCTTATTTTGATGAATCTATGGCTAGTAAAATAGTTTATAAACCATTGAGCAGTTGGAATAAAGTAGGTTTAACACCAATATAAATAAATAATGAGTTCATTGCAGTACCTTGAAGTGGTGTTTTGTTTTCTTTCGCTAACGGAGCTTACGAGTTTTCTGTTAAGTTTTGTGTTGTGAAGTTTTAAAGTTTTGGGTAAGGATTCGATGGACTACGGAATAAGGAGTGACAAGAGCCTAAGCTTGGGGATGCCCAAGGCACCCCAAGGTAATATTCAAGTACAACCAAGAGCCTAAGCTTGGGGATGCCCCGGAAGGCATCCCCTCTTTCGTCTTTGTTCATCGGTAACTTTACTTGGAGCTATATTTTTATTCGCCACATGATATGTGTTTTGCTTGGAGCGTCAATTTATTTTGTTAGGATTTTCTTGCTGTTATTTAGAACAATGTTTTTCATCTTTTATTTCAATAAAAGTGGCATTGATAGCCTTTACTATGCCTATGTTACAAGTATACATGTTGCTGTTTGAAAACAGAAAGTTTACCGCTGTTGCAATAATTCCCTAGAAAAGTAAGAATGTGATAAAATGTTGAAACCTTTTGCATATTAAGCTCTGATAAATTTACTATAGTGGGAATTTTCTTTCATAATTTTTGGAGCTAGGTAAGTATGGATGTTGCAGCATTCTTTACAGACTATCCTGTTTAGGCAGATTGCTGTTATGTTTGCATATGTTTGCTTCTTTAATGATTCTATTTGAGGATAGGACTATTAAATATGCAGAGGCATTTAGTATGCAATGTGAATAATAATTTTAGTGATTTTCTACAGTAGAGTATGATAAGGTTTTGGCAATGGTTTATACTAACTTATCTCATGAGTCCTTGTTGAGTTTTGTGTGGATGAAGCTTTTGAGATTTAGGGAGACCGTGATATGAGAGGAATTAAGAAGACACAAAAGCTCAAGATTGGGGATGCCCAAGGCACACCAAGATAATATTTCAAGAAGTCTCAAGCATCTAAGCTTGGGGATGCCCCGGTTGGCATCCCACCTTTCTTCTTCAACAACTATCGGTTAGTTTCGGTTGATCCTAAGTTTTTGCTTCTTCACGTGATGTTTGCTATTCTTAGAATGTCATTTTATTTCGCTTTGCTTGCTGTTTGAATAAAATACCAAGATCTGAAATTATTAAATGTTAGAGAGTCTTCACATAGTTGCATAATTATTAAACTACTCATTGATCTTCACTTATATCTTTCGGAGCAGTTTGTTGTTGCTCTAGTGCTTCACTTATATCTTTTAGAGCATGGTGGTAGTTTTATTTTGAAGAAATAGATGAACTCTCATGCTTCACTTATATTATTTTGAGAGTCTTAAATATCATGGTAATTTGCTTAAAATCCTAATATGCTAGGTATACAAGATTAATAATAAAATTCTCTTATGAGTGTGTTGAATACTAAGAGAAGTTTGATGCTTGATGATTGTTTTGAGATATGGAGATGGTGATATTAGAGTCATGCTAGTTGAGTAGTTGTGAATTTGAGAAATACTTGTGTTGAAGTTTGTGATTCCCGTAGCATGCACGTATGGTGAACCGTTATGTGATGAAGTCGGAGCATGATTTATTTATTGATTGCCTTCCTTATGAGTGGCGGTCGGGGACGAGCGATGGTCTTTTCCTACCAATCTATCCCCCTAGGAGCATGCACGTAGTACTTTGTTTCGATAACTAATAGATTTTTGCAATAAGTATGTGAGTTCTTTATGACTGATGTTGAGTCCATGGATTATACACACTCTCACCCTTCCACCATTACTAGCCTCTCTAGTACCGCACAACTTTCGCCGGTACCATAAACCCACCATATACCTTCCTCAAAACAGCCACCATACCTACCTATTATGGCATTTCCATAGCCATTCCGAGATATATTGCCATGCAACTTTCCACCATTCTGTTTATTATGACACGCTTCATCATTGTCATATTGCTTTGCATGATCATGTAGTTGACATTGTATTTCTGGCAAAGCCACCATTCATAATTCTTTCATACATGTCGCTCTTGATTCATTGCATATCCCGATACACCGCCGGAGGCATTCATATAGAGTCATATCTTGTTCTAGTATCGAGTTGTATCATTGAGTTGTAAATAAATAGAAGTGTGATGATCATCATTCAATAGAGCATTGTCCCAAAAAAAGGAAAGGCCAAAAAAGGAGAAAGGCCAAATAAAAAATAAAAAAATAAAAAATAAAAGGGACAATGCTACTATTCCTTTTCCACACTTGTGCTTCAAAGTATCACCATGATATAGCGAGTCTCATATATTGTGCTTCAAAGTAGCACCATGTTCTTCATATAGAGAGTCTCATATGTTGTCACTTTCATATACTAGTGGGAATCTTTCATTATAGAACTTGGCTTGTATATTCCAATGATGGGCTTCCTCAAAATTCCCTAGGTCTTCGTGAGCAAGCGAGTTGGATGCACACCCACTAGTTTCTTTTGTTGAGCTTTCATATACTTATAGCTCTAGTGCATCCGTTGCATGGAAATCCCTACTCACTCACATTGATATCTATTGATGGGCATCTCCATATCCCGTTGATACGCCTAGTTGATGTGAGACTTTCTTCTCCCTTTTTGTCTTCTCCACAACCACCATTCTATTCCACCTAAAGTGCTATGTCCATGGCTCACGCTCATGTATTGCGTGAAGATTGAAAAAGTTTGAGA
Organism: Triticum aestivum; assembly: GCF_018294505.1. NCBI lineage: Eukaryota > Viridiplantae > Streptophyta > Magnoliopsida > Poales > Poaceae > Triticum > Triticum aestivum. The sequence goes on from NC_057812.1 coordinate 664,704,638, forward strand.
ACATCAAAAATATGAAACAATTGCTTGGCTTGTCATCGGGGTTGTGCATGATTTAAATATTTTGTGTGGTGAAGATGGAGCATAGCCAGACTATATGATTTTGTAGGGATAACTTTCTTTGGCCATGTTATTTTGAGAAGACATGATTGCTTAGTTAGTATGCTTGAAGTATTATTATTTCTATGTCAATATGAACTTTTGTCTTGAATCTTATGGATCTGAATATTCATATCACAACTAAGAAGAATTACATTGAAATTATGCCAACTAGCATTCCACATCAAAAATTATCTTTTTTATCATTTACCTACTCGAGGACGAGCAGGAATTAAGCTTGGGGATGCTTGATACGTCTCCAACGTATTTATAATTTTTGATTGCTCCATGCTATATTATCTACTGTTTTGGGCAATATTGGGCTTTATTATCCACTTTTATATTATTTTTGGGACTAACCTATTAACCGGAGGCCCAGCCCAGATTTGCTGTTTTATGCCTATTTTAGTGTTTTGAAGAAAAGGAATATTAGACGGAGTCAAAACACAACTGGAGAAGTTACTTTTGGAAGGAAACACACCTGATGGACTTGGACCCCACGTCAGAAGATACGGTAGCTGCCCACGAGGGTGGGGGGGCGCGCCCACCCCCCAGGGCGCGCCCCCTGCCTCGTGGGGCCCCCGTGGCTCCCCTGACGTGCTTCTTCTGCCTATATAACTCCACGTACCCTAAAACTTCCAAAACGCAAGATAGATCAGGAGTTCCGCCGCCAGAAGCCTCCGTAGCCACCAAAAGTCAATTGGGACCCTGTTCTGGCACCCTGTCGGAGGGGGGAACCCTCACCGGTGGCCATCTTCATCCTACACCTCCTACGGATTGATAAACCTTAGGTCATCCACTTGAGGGAAATTTGCTACTGTCCTACAAACCTCTGCACTTGGAGGCCCAACAACGTCTACAAGAAGAAGGTTGTGTAGTAGACATCAGTGTTCTCATACTCCCATGTGAATACAAATCCTTCATGATAATCAATATTGTCATGTCAATCCTTTTCAACCGGTGTGTCTCTCTTCAAGTGGATCCGATCACTTCAACATTAGCAAGATCAATTATCAGTTCTTCTCAACGGTGTTTGCTTCATTCGTTCAAGTTGCCTTTGTTTTCCCACCCACCCACCCCTTTTTCTTCAAGGACTCGGATTTCTTAGTTCATTATCCATTTTATGGATATGAAGTCTCTCCATTCCTTCCAGTCAATGCTCTTATCCGGTGATTCTCATGAAGATGCTCTACAAGTCCATCACTGTTCGTTCTCTTTCTTCTCTGGTGGTTTTAATTCAAGTTTTTGGTGTGGATCATATCCCTTTTTCCTCGTTTCAAATACCTTCTCATGCCGGTGCTCATCATATCCATTCATTTCTCGCTATTCATTTATTTTGGAGTGTTGAAGATATCTCGGAAGGCTCGTCTTTTCCTTCAAGATCCATTCAAACCTATTCCGAGGTTGTTATCTCATTCAAGCCATTTTAATTCAACCGGTGCAATCTCTCTCTTTAAATCTTTTCAACGGTGTTTCTCTTGAGTGGGCCCTAACCCACATGTCTTTTCCCAGGATCTTACCTGACTCTTCTTATTTTTTCGGAGCTTCTCAAATTCTTTTCTAAAGTTTGACGTAAGAATGAATTTTCATCAGTCAAATGCCTTTCACCAAGATCTTTCAAATTCTTTTCACCATTGGCTCAACCTTTCTATTCGCCATCCCGGAGTATCTCAACAACTCATGTTGGTGTTTCTTGTCATCATTCTCAACATTTGAAGACCAAAGAAGAGTGTTTCCTCTAAATCTTGTGCCTTCTCTCAAAGATTCGTGGTTCTAGCTTAATGCCATCCTCTCATAATTGTTTTCAATTGTGAGAATTCTTTTCACCCATCCGGAGTAATTCAGAGTATTTTTAGTTTGTTTCTCCGGAGCTATCATCGCAGAATTATTCATTCCAGCCTTCAGCTCTCTTTCTCTAAATCTTACCGGTGCATCGCTCAAACATCCTCTAATCAGTTCATGATCTCTTAGTTCTCATGTATCTAAATTCTCTCTAGTTTTTTCATTCATTCTCTAATTCTTCCCGGTGTTTCCTTATCTTTTCTTCGTTCATTTTCAATTCTTATGGTGGTTCATTCAAGATTTCTTTTCTCTTGGTATCATATCAATTCATTCGTTCTTTCCAATCCTACCGGTGGTTCGTTGAAGACCTTCCCAAGTTTGCGTAATATCTATCTTAATCCTTTCTACGAGAATAAGTAGTATGCCAAATCCGTGCTTGTCATGAATCTAAATTGGTGAAGGATACGCATAACGTAACTCTTATTATTGTTTCATCCAAGTGATCTAGTTTCTTCTTTCCGGAGTTGTTCATCATATCACATTCTCGGTCCGAGATGCTTCACCTTTTCTTTTCTGGAGTGCCATGTTTTTTGCACTATCACCACGAAGATCCATCTAAATCATTACAAGGCTTCACCTTGTGTTCTCAACTTCTCTTTCCTTTCGTTTTGATCATCCTTTTATTACCGGAGTTCTTCTTGGAGGCTACATGATGGTTTGCAAGGATACTTTTCATTCTTCAATTGTTCTTCAAGATTTCTCTCGGAGCTAAGATCCACCAAGCTATACACTAATATAAACATGGTGCTCAACACATGTTTTGTCTTGAGGAGTTTAAGCATTCCTCATCTTGCATTTCTAAGTGCAGTTCTTCATATCTCATCTTTTGAGGTGGTGTTATGTCATTGGTGATAATTTTTCCTTCGTGTTCATGATTGACAAGTTGTCCGGAATGACATATTTTAAACCCATCATTTTCAATTTGTTCATGAGATCCTTTGAAACCCATCAATCTCTTCATTGGAGTTATCTTGGGTTATATTTCACCTAAAGCTTTCCCTTAGGATTGTGCTATTTATGGTGATTATAAATGACCCTAGTTCTTCATTTATCCTCCTGGTGAAATAAGTTTCTCATCTCCTTGTTCATATTAATCAAATCTATTGTTTCCGTTAGTGGCAGAATTTCACCTCATAGTTTTGAGATGTTCTCCTTAAGCCCACTACAACCTTGTTCTTTTTGTTGTTGGTTTTCCAACAACTCCATTCGACCCTTCTCCTAAAGATGATTTTTCAAGCTCATTTGAGGTAGAAGTTGTTGTTTCTCCTCCTTTCTTTTGATACCATTCTTACTTTTGTTCCGCGGGCATTGTGATGTTGCTCTTTTCAACCCATCATCTCGTTTTCTCAAAGATCATGTTCTTTTCATGCCTATCCATTTAACCGGAGTGTTGTGCCCTTTTGCTCAAGTTCTTTTCGCCTTATCAAGCCTTGCATCTCTTTTCAACCGGAGTGCTGTCTGAGATCTTTCTTACCCCTTGTTCCATTCATTCAATAGTTCCGGAGGCTGTATGTTGTGATTTCAGCAAGTGTCTTCTCATCTTATCAAGTTCTTATTCAATTCCTTTTCTTTTCAATTGGAGTGGTGCCCGAAGTTGTTCTTCCTTGTCCCTCTTTTCTAACGGAGTGTTTTCAACTTCGTTCATCTCCGTTGTATTCTTTTCTCGAAATGGCTTAACCTTTTCAAGGTTCTTTGGTCTCACTCGTTTGTCAAAGAAGCAACTTAGTTTTACCTCTTCTCTTTCTCTTCCATTTTCCCCTCCGGTGCCATTCTAGATCTCGGGACGAGATCCTCTCGTAGGGGTGGAGTGTTGTGACGCCCTGAGTGTCGGGGAAAAAGCTGATCCACGAACACCTATGGGGCCGGCGGACCAGGCCCCTTTCGGTTCGGTGGGGGGCGGAGGTTGCACGAAGAGCAGTTCGAGGCGAAACACACGAGCGGTTTACCCAGCTTCGGAGCTCTCCGGAGAGATAATACTCCTACTGCTGCTTGTCTGGCTATGTCCTCTTGTGTTCTTGCTCTCGAGAGAGCGTGGTGTCTTTCTGGTTTACAAAATGAGTCGAAGTGATTGAGCCCTCGAACCTTCGAAACTCCGAACCCCCTCTACGTTGCGCATGGGCCTCCTTTTATACGCTAAAGGGGTCACCGACAGGTGGCAACGCAGAGGAGGGTAAAAACGTAAAAAGCAAAGTAGGTGATACAGTTGCTTGTACAGTGCACCCTACCTAACTCTGACGGCAGGGGACAAGGGCATTAAATGCCCGTCTGAGTCACCCAAACAGTGCAGAAAGGGACCGTTAAGGGTGCCACCGTTCGCCACGATGGTGATCTTGTCAGCTTCGCATGCCACAGTGCACCGCTGGCTGCACAGCCTCCCGCCACGCGCGTCTGGAAAGGCCTCCAGAACGACACGTTGGTGGATGCGCTGGAGCATGGGCACAGAGTGGCCGCCTGCCGCGGCAAGGGCCTTGCCGCTGCCGCTATCTTGTCGGGCCCGGAGGCTTGTCGCCCATCGGGCTTCGAGGTACCTTGTTTAATCTTCCCGGCAAGCTCCTCTTGCCGGGGCCTTGTTGCCTTGCCGAAGCGCGTGGCGCGTCGCGGCAAGTTCCTTGGGTCGCCTTGGTTGGCCTTCCTGACAAGCTCCTCTTGCCGGGGTCTTGTCTCCTTAGCTTAAATACTTTGTTCTTGGATGGCTCCAAGGGAACCTTGAGGGATCTTGGTGTTCGCCCGACAAGCCTTTGCCGCGGGGTGCTGCAACTGCCCGTGCACAAGTTCGGGGTACTAGGGTACCCCTATTCGAGTACACCGACAGGAGCCCCCGGGCCTGGGCCAGACACGGTGCCGAGCGCTGTTGGGCCAGGCCCAAGACAGGGCACAGGCACACGCGGGCTGGGCCACGCCAAATCTTGCTCCGTATCCACAGCACCCTCCCATAACGGCACGCGTTGAATGCGGCATCGTGGGAGAGATTGTGGGTGGTTGTTTATTAGGAAGGGCGAAACGTCCGCCCCGTCCCTCTTTATAAGCAGAGGAAACAGGGGCAGTTCGTTCCCCCTTGCTGGTTGCTGCTACTCCTTCTTCACAAACTCCGCCACTCCCCCCCTTCTTCTCGAAGCCGAGAGAGCAGCGCTCCGCCCCCCATTGCCACCAGCATCACCACGCCATCGACCTTCCCCACCACCTCCGCCATGGCCCCGAAAGCCGACAAGGGAAAGGGCGTGAAGTCGGCCGAGGCGCAGCGGCTCGTGGCGCTGCAGAAGGAGCGGGCGATCTTCACCCCCAGCTCGGCGTGCAGGAGCTGAGGGAGTACTTCTATCTCTTTTGGGCGACGGAGACGCGTGCGCATCCGCGCACGAGGGTACTCCCGGCTACCGCTTCGAAGCTGGCTCCAAATGGGTACCCGTTCTTCCCGCTATTCTTCTATTGCGGGCTCTGCCCGCCCTTCTCAGAGTTCTTCTGTGATATTATGAATACATATGGCTTCCGCCTCCTTGACTTCACCCACAATGCTGTCCTGACCATGGCAGTTTTCGCACACTTGTGCGAAAACTTTGTCGGAGTCCACCCTAGTGTTGCCCTTTTCCGCCACTACTTCATTCCTCGGGTAGAGAGAGGAGAGCCGCTTGCCGGAGGGATTGCCTGGGTCTTGAGAGTCGGCAAGAAGGAGGCGTACTTGGATGGTGAGCTCCGCAGCAAGTGGGAGGAATGGAGAGCGGAGTGGTGTTGGATCGTTGAGGAGAATCCGCAGCCCTTCACCGCCGTGCGCCAAACTCCAATAGTGCACGGCAATGACTGGAGCAACGTGGCCCCGGAAGACGAGAGGCTGAAGATCGCCATCACTAGGATTCTTCGCCTCAGGCTTGCCGGGCTCACCGTAGGTGCTGTCGGGGCAGATTTCCTCCGCTGCCGCATTGCCCCCCTGCAGGAGAGGGGGAGGCCCGCCTGGGAATTCAAGAATTCGGCGGACATCATGAGGCTGCGGCCGGGCCTCAACTACAACTTCACTGTCTTGGAGTTGGACGCAATGCTCTTAGAATTATTCAAACGCGACCCCCAGCACCCATTCACATTGCCGAGGGGCGTAGTTCCTTTGTGCAATAACTCTTCGCTTGACCGGATCCGCGCCATGATGCCGTTGTGCGATTCACACGGCATCGTCCCAACTTGGCAAGAGCCTGCGGATGACGTTGTGCGAGTGTTCTTTGACACTTTGGAGGAAGTGCCGGTCCGCGCCGACGAGCAGAAGAGCCTCACCCGTGACACCACCGACGAGGAGCTGTAGCTCATCGCTACTAGGGCGGAAGAGGCTGCGCCGCAGCCGCCGCGGGTGTGTTTGGGTTTACTGTGGAGGAGGCGGAGGCTGCAGAGGCGGCAAGTTTATCATGGTGGCTTTACTTTGCATGGTTTAACAACTATAAATATGGTTTAGGGCAGAACAGTACCAAACCTAAAATATTCATATGGGGTTTTACCGGAATTGTTGTTCGTTGTTTCCGGCCTCATTTAAACTTGCCTAGATAGGTAGTTTTACTTTGCTTCACCCTCTTGCCATGTTTAACAACATTTAATATTGTTGGGTACATAAACAAGATTGAGCTAAATAAGTCACGTGGTGTTTCGTCAATATGCAACGGAGTTGCATGTTGAGCTCCACTTAATTTGTAGGGTTGTTTGTGCACTTTGCCATGCCATGCTTCATTAAACCGGACATGCATCATTCTTGATTGTGCATCATGCCATGTCTATGTGATGGTTGTTTACTATGTTGTTTGCTTCTTTCCGGTGTTGCTTCTTCGGGTTAGTTCCGATAACGTCGCGTTTGTGAGGATCGGTTCGACTTCGTCCGTTTGTCTTCTTCATGGACTCGTTCTTCTTCCTAGCGGGATCTCACGCAAGATGAACATACCCTCGAAATCACTTCTATCTTTGCTTGCTAGATGCTCTCTCTATTGCTATGCCTATGCTGCGATACCTACCACTTGCTTATCATGCCTCGCATATTGTCAAACCTCTAACCCACCTTGTCCTAGCAAACCGCTTTGCTCATCCCCTCTTATAGCGTTGCTAGTTGCAGGTGAAGAATGGAGTTTGTTCCTTGTTGGAACATGGATATTTTGTTGGGATATCACAATATCTCTTATTTAATTAATGCATCTATATACTTGGTAAAGGGTGGAAGGCTCGGCCTTATGCCTGGTGTTTTGTTCCACTCTTGCCGCCCTAGTTTCCGTCATACCTGTGTTATGTTCCTTGTTTTGCGTTACTTACGCGGTTGGGTTATAATGGGAACCCCTTGACAGTTCGCTTTGAATAAAACTCCTCCAGCAAGGCCCAACCTTGGTTTTACCATTTGCCTCACCACCACCTACTTTTCCCTTGAGAGTCGCGCTCCCGAGGGTCATCTTTATTTTAACCCCCCGGGCCAGTGCTCCTCTGAGTGTTGGTCCAAAATGGGCAGCCTGTGGGGCCACCTCGGGGCAACTCGAGGGTTGGTTTTACTCGCAGCTTGACCTATCCAGTGTGCCCTGAGAACGAGATACGTGCGACTCCTATCGGGATTTGTCGGCACACTGGGCGGCTTTGCTGGTCTTGTTTTACCATTGTCGAAATGTCTTGTAACCGGGATTCCGAGACTGATCGGGTCTTCCTGGGAGAAGGAATATCCTTCGTTGACCGTTAGAGCTTGTGATGGGCTAAGTTAGGACACCCCTGCAGGGATTTGAACTTTCCAAAGCCGTGCCCGCGGTTACGGGCAGATGGGAATTTGTTAATGTCCGGTTGTAGAAAACCTGAAACTTAACTTAATTAAAATGGATCAACAGCGTGTGTAGCCGTGATGGTCTCTTTCCGGTGGAGTTCGGGAAGTGAACACGGTGTTGGAGTTATGCTTGACGTAGGTTGCTCTACGATCACTTCTTGATCATAGATTGTCGAACGTGCTTTGCCTTCTCTTCTCGCTCTCATTTGCGTATGTTAGCCACCATATATGCTAGTGCTTGCTGCAGCTCCACCTCATACCTTTTACCTACCCATAAGCTTAAATAGTCTTGATCGCGAGGGTGTGAGATTGCTGAGTCCCCGTGACTCACAGATACTTCCAAAACCAGCTTGCAGGTGCCGATGATATCGTGCAGGTGACGCAACCAAGCTCAAGGAGGAGCTCGATGAAGTTCGTGTTTGTTATGTTGTTTCATTTCCAGTTGATCAGTAGTGGAGCCCAGTCGGTGCGATCGGGGATCTGTAGCATTAGGGGTGGTCTTCTTTTATTTTGGCTCCATAGTCGGACCTTGATTGTATCTAGATGTTGTAATGCTTTACTTATGTATTGTGTGAAGTGGCGATTGTAAGCCAACTATGTACCTCTTTCCTTATTCAGTACATGGGATGTGTAAAGATTACCCCTCTTGCGACATTGCTTACTGTCAGTGTACAAAAAGAGGGGTACACTTTTTGTACCCCTATAACTGTGCACGGGCAGTCCGAGCCACGGGCACCACATTGAGCAAGGCAAGGGAGGTGAGCCAAGGTAAGGCCGAAGCTCAGAAGAAGCAGAACGACGCCAAGACCAAGACCACAAAGAGCAAAGGGGACGAAGCGAACCCCCTCCCCCGGCAAGATCCTTGCCGGGAGGCGGTTTTAGCAAACCCGGCAAGACCCTTGCCGTGGCAGCTCGCCCCACACCTACGAAGTAAGTCACCCTTGAGTCCACTGCCCCCATGGGGACAAGGATTTAGGAGACGCCCCCGTGGTGGCTTGCAGATCTTTGTGAAGACACTCAAGATCAGATACACCCTTTAGAAGACGATGATCCTTGGCGGGATCCCAGCCAAGGAGGACCACAAGGCCCCCGGCAAGAGCCTTGCCGGGGATGACAGCGGGCGCCACGGCAAGACCCTTGCCGGGGCCCTGGCAAGGCCCTTACCAAGAACACCCATAGGGCCGCCATCAGGCCCACGCCAGTCAAATCTCCATCGCCATTCGCATGCAGCTGCCGACCCAACCAGCTGGGCAGGCACCTACGTGGCTACATGCGGATCTTCATGAAGACCCACCACTGCGCCACCTCAGCTACCTGCCTGCCTACATGGCACCGCGGGCGCCGCTGGCCAGGGCGCGTGTCGACGCGAGAGGGAGCGGCGATGGACGAGACAGGGCTCTCCCCCGGCCCCGATAAAGCAAGGACACCTGGGCAAGACGCATTAAATGCGCCTTGTCATGTAATGCGAGGGATAACCTCACATCTCTGTTCCCTTTCCACCTCCTGTGTGCCACGATGGCCACCCCTTTTTCTATAAAAGGAGGCCCGAGGCGACCAGGAGAAGGATTCGGCTTTTTGGAGCTCCTCACGCCCCATAGCTAGCTCAAGAACACATATATATAATCCACCAAAGCAGGAGTAGGGTTTTACGCATCCTTGCGGCCCGAACCTGGATAAATGAACCATGTGCTATCTATTTGATCCGCTCTTCTCACGACCCCGTGGCCCGCAACTGTAGTAGGGATTCTTGTGATCCCATAGGTGTCGTTCCCACCGACATCTTTGGCGCGCCAGGTAGGGGGGCACGGTTGTGAGAATCGGCTTTAGCAGTTAGTTCGACGCTTCTTCATCGTCATGGCGCCCAAGAAGAAGACGACGGTGGCGGTTGGCCCGTCGGAAGCCGGACATCCCGTCTCGACGCGGGCGAGCAGCGGACCGGTCACAGAAAGGACCCGGGGCGCCGTTCGCGAACACCAACACCGTCCCAACAGCCGGAGTTTGGGAGGCGGCGATGTTCCTTCGCTTGGTGACGGGCTGCACGCCGCCAAATCCAAAGACGGAGCTAGGCCCTCCGCGGGTGGCGCAGGGCCTTCCAAGATCGCTGCCACCCCGCCTGAAGGCGATGTGAGGACCTCCAAGACTCCCACGCCGGCACCGACGACGCGCTCCTCTCAAGCGGCGCGCGACGAACGGTGTAATCACGTCGAAGACCTCGGGCGTCGCCGCGGGAAGAGCCCCGAGCGCCACTCCCGGAAGGTAGAAGACCTGCCCGCTAGCCGAGGCGCTGGTGAAGATGGCATGCGACCGCGGGGTCGTGATAGAGCTCCTTCTGACATGGTCAGAAGTTGAAACACGTCACGATCCGTGCAGGTTTCGCTGCCACCAACACCAGCAGAAGCCCTGGCGCGCGCGCAGTTGCTCCTCGATTTTCCTCCCACTACGGGGAAACTCGACGAATGGAGAGCCACTATCCGAAGCCTTGTTGCGGTGGCCAACAAAGACGAACCGATTCCGGTGGAGCCCCCGGGTCGACGCTCCGACGGAGTCCCACGCACCAGTGGCAGGAAAGCCGGCGGCGCCGCGACCACGGTGCACTCGCCTCCTCCTCGCCCGGTACCGCGGACGCCAGCCCGTCACGACGTTACGGGCGACGGAATCTCCATAGCGTTGTCCGACCCGCGGACCCACTATGACCAGCGCCAAGTCCTTCGGGAACGAGAACATGAAGACGCTCGAACCACTATCGAGTGCCGGCGCGGAGCGCGCCACCAGTCAGACAGGCGAGCAGGGCCTGCTGTGAGCCACCCGACACCGGGGAGCCCTGGAGGCCTACCTTACGAGGTAGGCTGTCCGGCTTTTACCCGTGAGCTGTGGCAGTTCCAGTGGCCCACTCACTGCACCTTCAAACCTGACGTGGGCGAAAAGTACAGCAGCAAGACCCACCCGTCCGAGTTCCTCAGCATCTACACCATTGCGATGCAAGCTGCCGGAGCGCGCGATGATAAGGTGCTTGCGAATTACTTTCCGTTGGCTCTTAAACCCAACGCCATGTTGTGGTTGATGCACTTGCCGGTAGACTCTATTTCCTCTTGGTCGGACTTGTGCCATGAGTTTGTGGGCGCCTTTACTGGAGGCCACCAAGCCCATGGCCAAGCGAGCGACTTGCACGTCATTCCCCAGAAGGGAGGCGAGAGTCTCCGCAAGTATATATAGAGGTTCAGCCGGATACAGTACAATATCCCTGATGTTCACCCTGCCGCCATCATCAGCGCGTTCCATCAGAACGTGCGTAACCGCAAGATGCGCGAAGAGCTGGCAATGAACAAGGTGAAAGATGTAGCAGAACTCTATGTTCTTGCTGACAGATGTGCCCGGGCTGAAGAGGGAAGGAAGTACCCCGGCGAAGATGCCGGCGTGGAAACCGACTCCTCAGATGAAGATACCGCCGCCCCGGCGAAGAAGGGTCGGCGCCGCAACAGGAAGCGCAAAGGTAAAGCCGTGCTTGCCGTTGAGGGATCTGGTGACACCAGCTCCACCAAGAAAACCAAGGTAGATGACCCCGGCAAGGAAATTGCCGGATGTGTTGCCTGCCGGGCCTTGGCAGTTGCCGAGAAGCCAGGAAACTCCGACAAGCGATACTGCAAGATCCATCGCACCAAAGGCCATGCTCTCCAAGACTGCCGACAGGTTGAGCTCCTTGCTGAGAAGCAGAGGGCTGAATATGAGAGGCGGGACAAGGAGAAGGGCCAAGACAGGGCAAGAAGCGTGACGGCCAGGCGGGCCGTCGCGGCAAGGATAAACAACCGGAGAGGCCCGCCCGGGGCCGTGACAAAAAGCCAGACGACGACGATCACGAAGAGGATGACGAATCCGGTGACCAAGAGTTTCAGAAAGCTACAGAGGCCATGTGCGTCAACGGCGGAGCCTCGCTGCATACTTCTCACTGCCAGCTTAAACAGTGGGCGCGTGAGATTACAGCGGCAGAGCCGTCGTTTGATGCCCGAAGGCCGCTGAAGTGGTCCAGCACACCTATCATTTTTGACACTGAGGATCACCCTATTCGCACTACTGTAGTCGGGTGCTTGCCATTGTTGGTTTCACCAACAATACACAACCTCAAGGTGACAAAGATGCTAGTCGATGGCGGGGCCGGTCTGAACTTGACCTCGCCTGCCGTGATCGAGAAACTACAGATTCCTGATGGAGACCTCGAAGAGACAGGCACGTTTCAGGGGGTCAACCCGGGAAGAAGCCAACCTAAGGGAAAGGTCACGCTGCCCGTAACTTTTGGGAGCGATCTGAACTACAGGACGGAGAGGATTGTGTTTGATGTCGCCAAGATCCCCTTGCCCTACAACGGGATCCTTGGCCGCCCAGCGCTGGCCAAGTTCATGGGGGTGTCACACTACGCCTACAACACCCTGAAGATGCCAGGACCTGTGACGATCATCACCATCCTCTCCGATAAGAAAGATCTGCTAATTTGCCCTGACCAACTATACTAGCAAGCACTTGCAGCAGCTGCCGCAACTAGGGCACTTGCTCCTGCCACTGGGACCCCGGGAGGGAAGAAGAAGAAGATCGGTGAGACCTCGGACACCCACTCCGCCAAGCGCACCTCTTCGGAGTGTAGCGCTCCTGTCAAGGACGTTCCAGAGAGCTCCACCGGCGGAAATAAGAAGCCCAGGGCCACACCGCCGGGGGCCAAGAAGGTTTCTGTCAATGAGGACGGCAAGGGAGGGGCTTTCACCATAAGCTCCACCCTTGACGACAAATAGGAAGACGCGCTCATCACCTTCCCGCGGGCGAATGTCGATGTGTTTGCATGGCAAGCTTCCGACATCCCCGGCGTTCCCAGGGAGGTGATTGAGCACCACCTTGCTGTCTGTCCTCATGCGCGGCCCGTCAAGCAGAAGGTCAGAAAGCAAGCTTTGGAACGATAAGAGTTCATCACAGAGGAGATCCGGAAACTAGAAGCAGCGGGTTTGGTAAGAGGAGTGCTCCATCCAACGTGGTTGGCCAATCCGGTCGTGGTGCGCAAGGCTAATGGGAAGTGGAGGCTGTGTATTGATTACACAGATATCAATAAGGCTTGTCCTAAGGACCCCTTCCCGTTGTCGTGCATCGATCAGATTGTTGACTCCACGGCTGGGTGTGATCTGTTGTCATTCCTCGATTCCTACTCGGCTACCACCAGATCTTCATGACAAGAGAAGACGAAGAGAAAACAGCATTCATCACCCCATGTGGTACGTATTGTTTCATGCGGATGCCTTTCGGGCTGAAGAGTGCTGGTTCGACGTTTGCAAGGGCGGTCCAGATTGGTTTTGAACCCCAGCTCCATAGAAATATGGAAGCTTATATGGATGACATAGTGGTCAAAACCAAGGACAGGGCAACCCTCATACCGGATTTGCAAGAAACATTTGCAAACCTGCGCAAGATCAATCTCAAGCTGAACCCTGAGAAGTGCGTCTTTGGCGTCCCGTCCGGCAAGCTTCTCGGGTTCTTTGTGTCACAGCGTGGGATAGAGGCCAATCCGGACAAGCTCAAAGCTATAGAGCTGATTGAAGCACCCAAGCGAATCAAGGATGTGCGTCGGCTTGCTGGTTGCGTCGCCGCCATGGGCAGATTCATTTCCAAGTCTGCCGAGCGCGCCCTTCCCTTTTTCAAGATCTTGAAAAAGGCGGGCCCGATGGAGTGGACGCCAGAAGCCGAAGCAGCATTGCAAGATTTGAAGAAGTACCTCTCCTCCGCGCCAATACTAGTTGCGCCTACGCCACAGGAGCCGTTACTGCTGTACCTGGCGGCAACAAACCAGGTGGTCAGCGCCGCACTAGTGGTGCAGAGAGAGGTTGACGACGAGGTAATGGCAGCGACAAGGCCCGAAGCCACCAATGCTGAGACGACACAGCCAGTTGAAGTGCCGCCAAAGAAGAAAATGATGCTGCACCCAGTCTACTTTGTTAGTTCCCTCCTGCAGGGAGCTAGGTTAAGGTACTCCGGCATGCAGAAACTGCTCTTTGGCCTCCTTATGGCCACGAGGAAGCTGCGTCACTACTTCCAGGCGCACGAGATCACTGTCATCACTCGCCTCCCTCTGCAACCGATATTGCACAATCCAGATGCAACGGGAAGAATTGTGGAATGGGCACTGGAGCTGTCCAGCTTTGGCCTCAAGTTTGAAAGTACTTCAACAATTCAGAGCCGAGTCCTGGCGGAGTTCATTGCAGAATGGACCGCGACGCTTGACGAATAAGCCCAAGAGACTGCTCTCCCCGGCAAGGAGGCAAGTTGCAATTGGATCATGTACTTTGATGGAGCTTTCTCCTTACACGGCGCCGGGGCTGGCGTACTGCTTGTCGCGCCCACCGGAGAGCACCTCAAGTACGTGATCCAGTTGCACTTCCCAGGGAGGTGTCAACGAACAATACGGCAGAGTACGAAGGGCTGCTTGCCGGTCTTAGGATCGCGGTGGACCTCGGAATCAAGAAGCTCATCGTCAGGGGCGACTCGCAGCTCGTCGTCAAGCAAGTTAACAAGGACTACCAGAGCCCGTTGATGAAGGCCTACGTCGATGAAGTGAGAAAGCTGGAAGAGCGTTTCGACGGTATACAGGCTGAATACGTTCCCCGAGCGGAGAACGATATCGCCGACTACCTGTCAAAACACGCTGCCCTCAAGCTACCTGTGGAACCATGTACCTTTGTGCTCCAGCTAACCCAGCCATCCGTTGATCCATCAACAGAGCAGAACAAGAGGAGGAAATCAGGACCCGGCAAGTACTTTCCCGCCGAGCTCCCCGGAGCCGCCGGCAAGGATGTTGCCGGGGACACTGAGCCCGCCACGGGACGGCTAGCTCCGACGGAGCGTCAAGCTCTTGCCGTCGAGACAGCCGCTCCTATAGCGGAGGAAATGCCTTTAGTCCTCGCCGTCGAGCCCCAGGCTCCAGCGTGGGCACAGCATACCGTCCGATTCCTCCAAACAGGGGAACTTCCTGAAGAGCAGGAAGAAGCGGAAAAAGTAGCCCGTCGCTCTACCATGTACCAGTTCGTCGATGACGTCCTGTACAGAAAGAGGCCGAACGGTGTGAAATTGAAGTGTATCCCTCGGGAGGAAGGACTGGAGCTGTTGGCGGAGATACACGGAGGCATATGTGGATCCCACATCGGGTCAAGGGCCCTTGCCGGCAAGGCATTTCGGCAAGGCTTCTTCTGGCCCACCGCCCTCCAGGATGCGACGACACTAGTCACCAGGTGTGAAGCGTGTCAGTTCCATTCAAAGAAGCTTCATCAGCCAGCTCAAGCCCTTCAAACCATTCCTCTCTCCTGGCCCTTCTCGGTCTGGGGGCTCGACATACTGGGCCCTTTCCCCCGCGCTGTCGGGGGCTTTGAGTACTTGTACGTTGCAATCGACAAGTTCACAAAGTGGCCGGAGGTGGAGGCAGTGAGGAAGGTCACAGCTCAGTCAGCCGTCAAGTTCTTCAAGGGACTAGTGTGCCGTTTTGGTGTACCCAACAGGGTCATCACCGACAACGGCACACAGTTCACAAGCCGCACCTTCATGCAATATATCCAAGACCTCGGCAGCAAAGTCTGTTTCGCTTCCGTTGCTCACCCACGAAGCAATGGTCAAGCTGAGAGGGCAAACGCTGAAGTACTGCGAGGCTTAAGGACCAAGACCTTTGACAGGCTGCACAAGAGTGGAAGGCGCTGGATTGATGAGTTGCCGACGGTTCTTTGGTCGATCAGGACGACGCCAAATCGAGCCACCGGCCAGACACCCTTTGCCCTAGTATACGGGGCAGAAGCAGTTCTCCCCACTGAACTCATATACGGGTCACCTCGAGTGCTCGCTTATGATGAGCTTGAGCAAGAGCAACTGCGGCAAGATGACGCAATGCTCCTTGAGGAAGATCGTCTTCGGGCGGCTGTGAGAGCAGCACGCTACCAGCAAGCCTTGCGCCGCTACCATAGCCGCAAGGTTCATGCCCGAAGCCTTGAGGAAGGCGACCTTATCCTTCGGCGCGTTCAATCGGCCAAGAATTCCAACAAGTTGACGCCAAAGTGGGAAGGCCCTTATCGGGTAATACGAGTCACCAGGCCCGGCGCAGTCCGCCTGGAGACCGAAGATGTCGTTCCGGTGAGTAACTCCTGGAACATTGAGCATCTTCGCAAGTTTTA
This sequence comes from Triticum aestivum, assembly GCF_018294505.1. Lineage (NCBI taxonomy): Eukaryota > Viridiplantae > Streptophyta > Magnoliopsida > Poales > Poaceae > Triticum > Triticum aestivum. Next base: position 664,720,517 of record NC_057812.1, read on the forward strand.
CCCGTGAGGCGCGGCTTGCCGGGCCCCCCGGCAAGCCACCTTTTGTACAAGCATTGCTGATGATGCATGTAACCCTTTGTACAAAGCCAGGCACAGACCCTGAGCACAAGTAAATGAAGCACAGGCGCCCTAAGTTATAGCATGCATGCTAGGTCGAGTCTCGTCCTTGGTTAGGGTTGATAGTGCTTAGCGGCGACTAACCCCTAGCTTAGAGGTCGAGTGTGCGTCTCTTTGTCTTTATATTGTCTTCTTTGGTTCACAGGACACACGGATATCCGTGCCAAACCACTTGGGGAAGAAAAGAAGATGAATAGACCAACATCTAGCCCCCGGCAAGCCAGCATTGCCGGGGGCTGCAAGAGCAAAGATTCACCCACGCAAACCAGACTTGCCAGGGGCTACAACTTCAGATAAGTTCTTCATCCCTTATCATGCATTCCCTTATGGACTGAGGTATGTGAAACCTCGTTTTTTCCTAAAGCTACCGTGCTCTGCTAACTCTAGGCCCTAGGGCTCGTTCCTGGGGCCAGGTTTGGTCGTAGTCGCGGCAGCGAGAGGATGAAACAAGGAGCCTGAACTCACCTCATCCCTGCCTCTGCCAAAGGCGTGAGGAAGGTCGAGCGAAGTGGGGAGACGGCAAGGCCTGTTGCCGGGCAAGGAAATGTTTATCTTGAAGATATCAAGGATTTACTCCTTGTCGTGGGTTCTACCCACAAACAAATGACCCGGCAAGCATCCCTTTTTCATTAAAAACATTCCACTCAGGTATAGTCCGTAGGGAATGAAAAACATGAATGACGGGATTACAAGTTTTAAATTCAGCTAAGGCCCGAAGGCTTACAAACTTAAAAGAGATAAGGTGCCTGTAATCCCTTTCTTGTCCCTCTCCTCAGGAGGCAGGTCAAGGAGGCGAAAAGGGCAAAAGGGGCGCCTAGGCAAGCTACGGGTGGCAGAAGACACCAAGAGAACATCTCGGTGGCTGTCCGAAGGCTGGATGGTGATGGCAGCGGCATAAGCAGAGCTCGAAGACGAGGCGGCAGGACGTCAGCACGCGTCGAAGGCGTCGGTGCCCGCTACTCCGACTTGACGGCCTTGCCGCCCGCCCTCCTCCTCTTCCACAGCCTCCCAACGCCAGCTGCCCAAGGAGACGACCCCGAGAAGTTCAGGGAGCCGGCGACGCGGATGATGGGGTCGCCGATGCCGCATGGAGCGGCACCTGACACCTAATCAGACCCGTCATCCTGCCGCCTACTACCCTCATCGTCGCTGCCGCTGTCCTCCTCGTCACTCCCGCCCGAGGAGGAGTCTTCACTATCAGAAGAGCTCTCCACGCAGCACCTTGCACGGGTCCTAAAGCACCCGAAGACCTTGACAGAGAGAATGCCACCCGCCATCAGCTTAAAAAGGAGAGTGAGCCCCCCCATCAAGCGGTGGATATGGGCAAACGTCTTCCACCCCCGATAGAGATACATCACGTGAGGGGCGGCGAAGTCGACGCGGGCACGCGTGCCACTGATTCCGCGACCCCTCATGTGCAGCCACAACGACTCCAGCGGATCCAACTCCATCTCCCGCGCGAATGGAGTCGGGAGACGAAGGTGACGGCGAGGCGACCGGCGCAGCCTGACGAAGAACTCGCAAGGGTCATCCCCAACGTGGCCCTCCATGGGGGGAGGAACTGCTGGCAGAGGCGAGGCCGGCGCGCCGCCCCGTCCTCCTCTTCCCTGAGCGCCTCGGCCTCGCCCCCTCCCCCTTCCCCTCGCGGCTGGCTCTGCCACCGCGGGTGCAGGAGAAGGAGGGACGCGTTGTCGAGCGGCGACCCTCGCCGCCACCGTTGAAGGACCAGGATTCCCTCTCTCCATGGCGGATGGAAGGGGGGAGCAGAAGCTGAAGGAAGGAAGAGATGAAGGAATGCGGGACGCCATCCCCCCTCCCGCTCTTTATAAAGGAACGGGGTGGGGGCTCGGCTGCCCCGCTCAGCCAATCAAGACGCGGAAGGCGCAGGGAACTAGGACCGACCCGCCGCCCCAGCCCGCGGCGGCCCGATTTCCCGCCTCCACCGTTCGCCACCCCAAGCGCATGATAGCCACATGGCGGGCGTGCAGGACCGAGGCGACGTGACAGGCAACCTCTCCCCACCCCGTGATCGTGGGGAGTGGACGCCTTGAAGACCACGCCTCGGCCCCGTTCAGTAAATGGGCCGCGCCTCCACGCCTCCCTCCGTTTATGGGGAAGACGCGAACCGCCCCCTTTACTACGACGTGACGCATGAATGCAGAGCTCAGCACCACGCATGCCGCCCATGTCACACACGCCTCCCCACGCTGCGCCACGCGTGGGAAGCATGGGAGGCGCAGCGCGCGAAGAAAATTACCGCGGTAAAAACCGCCTCGCCTGCCCACGCACCGTTTTTGGGCCTAGCCCATCGACGCAATTGCGCTTACATGTGGCTCAGGCCCGGGGGCTCCTGTCGGTGTACAAAAAGAGGGGTACACTTTTTGTACCCCTATAACTGTGCACGGGCAGTCCGAGCCACGGGCACCACCACACTGAGCAAGGCAAGGGAGGTGAGCCAAGGTAAGGCCGAAGGTCAGAAGAAGCAGAACGACACCAAGACCAAGACCACAAAGAGCAAAGGGGATGAAGAGGACCCCCTCCCCTGGCAAGATCCTTGCCGGGAGGCGGTTTTAGCAAACCCGGCAAGAACCTTGCCATGGCAGCTCGCCCCACACCTACGGAGTAAGTCACCCTTGAGTCCACTGCCCCCATGGGGACAAGGATTCGGGAGACGCCCCCGTGGTGGCTTGCAGATCTTTGTGAAGACATTCAAGATCAGATACACCCTTTAGAACACGATGATCCTTGGCGGGAATCCCAGCCAAGGAGGACCACAAGGCCCCCGGCAAGAGCCTTGCCGGGGATGACAGCGGGCGCCACGGCAAGACCCTTGCCGGGGCCCCGGCAAGGCCCTTACCAAGAACACCCGTAGGGCCGCCATCAGGCCCACGCCAGTCAAATCTCCACTGCCGTTCGCATGCAGCTGCCAACCCAACCAGCTAGGCAGGCACCTGCGTGGCTGCATGCGGATCTTCGTGAAGACCCACCACTGCGCCACCTCAGCTGCCTGCCTGCCTACATGGCACCGCGGGCGCCGCTGGCCAGGGCGCGTGTCAACACGAGAGGGAGCGGCGACGGACGAGACAGGGCTCTCCCACGGCCCCGATAAAGCACGGACACCTGGGCAAGACGCATTAAATGCGCCTTGTCATGTAATGCGAGGGATAACCTCACATCACTGTTCCCTTTCCACCTCCTGTGTGCCACGGTGGACACCCCTTTTTTCTATAAAAGGAGGCCCGAGGCGACCAGGAGAAGGATTCGGCTTTTTGGAGCTCCTCACGCCCCATAGCTAGCTCAAGAACACAGATATACAATCCACCAAAGCAGGAGTAGGGTTTTATGCATCCTTGCGGCCCGAACCTGGATAAACGAACCGTGTGCTATCTGTTTGATCCGCTCTTCTCACGACCCCGCGCCCCGCAACCGTAGTAGGGATTCTTGTGATCCCATAGGTGTCGTTCCCACCGACACTTACAATGCGGTTATGCCTCTAAGTCGTGCTCCGACATGTGAGAGATATAGCCGCATCATGGGCGTTACATACACCCCCTGAGGAAAGTAAAGTTGAACCTAGTATTGCTATGGTTAAAGATCTCTTGGTCGATAATACTGATGGGCATGTTATTTACTTTTGTGATGAAGCTGCTAGAATTGCTGGACCCGATACTAAGATAAACATAGACCTGTTGTAGGCATGTCTGTTGTTTCTATTAAAATAGGTGATCATTGCTATCATGGCTTATGTGACATGGGTTATAGTGCGAGTGCAATACCTCATTCCTTATACAAAGAAATTATGCATGATATTGCACCTGCTGAGATAGAAGATATTGATGTTACAATTAAGCTTGCCAATAGAGATACTATTTCACCAGTTGGGATTGTTAGAGATGTTGAAGTCTTGTGTGGGAAAGTTAAATATCCTATTGATTTTCTTGTTCTTGGTTCCCCACAAGATGACTTTTGTCCCATTATATTTGGTAGACCCTTCTTGAATACTGTTAATGCTAAGATAGACTGCAAGAAGGATATTGTTACTGTTGGTTTAGGGGGTATGTCTCATGGTTTGTCTCATGATTTTAATTTGCTAAATTTCGTAGACAAACCCATGATAAAGAATTTCCTAGTAAATATGAAATTATTGGTCTTGCTTCTATTGTCGTGCCTCCTAATGATCCTTTAGAACAATATTTGCTATACCATGAAAATGATATGCTTATGAATGAAAGAAGGGAAACATATGAAGTATTCTTTAAACAGGGACCTATTTTGAAACACAACTTGCCTGTTGAAATTCTAGGGGATCCTCCTCCACCCAAGAGTGATCCCGTGTTTGAGCTTAAACGATTACTTGATACTCTTAAATATGCTTATCTTGATGAAAATAAGATATATCCTGTTATTATTAGTGCTAAACTTTCAGAGCATGAAGAAGAGAGATTATTGAAAACTCTGAAGAAACACTGTGCTGCTATTAGATATACTCATGATGATCTTAAGGATATTAGTCCCACTCTATGCCAGCATAAAATAAAATTGGAGAAAGATGCTAAATCGGTTGTTGATCACCAACGACGGTTAAATCCTAAGATGAAAGAAGTGGTAAGAAATGAAATACTAAAGCTTCTGGAGGCAGGTATAATTTATCATGTTGCTGATAGTCAGTGGGTAAGTCATGTCCATTGTGTCCCTAAGAAGGGAGGTATTACTGTCGTTCCTAATGATAAAGACGAATTGATCCCACAAAGAATTGTTACAGGTTATAGAATGGTAATTGATTTCCGCAAATTAAATAAAGCTACTAGAAAGGATCATTACACTTTTCCTTTTATTTATCAAATGCTAGAAAGATTATCCAAACATACACATTTTTGCTTTCTAGACGGTTATTCTGGTTTCTCTCAAATACCTGTGTCAAAAGAGGGTCAGGAAAAGGCCACTTTTACTTGCCCTTTCGGTACCTTTGCTTATAGACGTATGCCTTTCGGTTTATGTAATGCACCTGCTACCTTTCGAAGATGTATGCCTGCTATATTCCCTGACTTTTGTGAAAAGATTGTTGAGGTTTTCATGGATGATTTCTCCGTGTATGGAACTTCTTTTGATGATTGTTTAAGCAACCTTGATCGAGTTTTGCAGAGATGTGAAGAAACTAATCTTGTCTTGAATTGGGAGAAGTGCCACTTTATGGTTAATGAAGGTATTGTCTTGGGGCATAAAATTTCTGGAAGAGGTATTGAAGTTGATAAAGCTAAAGTTGATGCTATTGAAAAGATGTCGTGTCCTAAGGACATTAAAGGTATAAGAAGTTTCCTTGGCCATGCCGATTTTTATAGGAGGTTCATTAAAGACTTCTCAAAAATTTCTAGGCCTTTGACTAATCTCTTTCAAAAATATGTTCCTTTTGTCTTTGATGATGATTGTGTAGAAGCATTTGAAATACTTAAGAAAGCCCTGATTTCTGCACCTATTGTCCAGCCACCTGATTGGAATTTACCCTTTGAAATTATGTGTGATGCTAGTGATTATGCTGTAGGTGCTGTTCTAGGACAAAGAGTTGATAAGAAATTAAATATTATCCAATATGTTAGTAGAACTCTAGACAGTGCCCAGAGAAATTATGCTACTACTGAAAAAGAATTCTTAACAGTTGTATTTGCTCGTGATAAGTTCAGAACTTATATTGTTGATTCCAAAGTAATTGTTCACACCAATCATGCTGCTATTAAATATCTTATGGAAAAGAAAGATGCTAAACCTAGACTTATTAGATGGGTTCTCCTGCTACAAGAATTTGATTTGCATATTATTGATAGAAAGGGAGCCGAGAACCCTGTTGCAGACAACTTGTCTAGGTTAGAAAATGTTCTTGATGACCCACTACCTATAATGATAGCTTTCCTGATGAACAATTAGCTGTCATAAATGCTTCTCATACTGCTCCATGGTATGCAGATTATGCTAATTACATTGTTGCTAAATTTATACCACCTAGTTTCACATACCAACAAAAGAAAAAGTTTTTCTATGATTTAAGACATTACTTCTGGGATGACCCCACCTTTAAAAAGAAGGAGTAGATGGCGTCATTAGACGTTGTGTACCTGAGCATGAACAGGAATAGATCCTACGCAAGTGTCACTCCGAGGCTTATGGAGGACCCCACGCTGAAGATAGAACTGCACATAAGGTATCGCAATCCGGTTTTTATTGGCCTACTCTTTTCAATGATGCCCGTAAGTTTGTCTTGTCTTGTGATGAATGTCAAAGAATTGGTAATATTAGTACACGTCAAGAAATGCCTATGAACTATTCACTTGTTATTGAACCATTTGATGTTTGGGGCTTTGATTATATGGGACCGTTTCCTTCCTCTAATGGGTATACACATATTTTAGTTGCTGTTGATTATGTTACTAAGTGGGTAGAAGCTATTCCAACTAGTAGTGCTGATCATAACACCTCTATTAAGATGCTTAAAGAAGTTATTTTTCTGAGGTTTGGAGTCCCTAGATACTTAATGACTGATGGTTGTTCACATTTTATTCATGGTGCTTTTCATAAAATGCTTTCTAAGTATGATGTTAATCATAGAATTGCATCTCCATACCACCCACAGTCTAGTTGTCAAGTAGAACTGAGTAATAGAGAGATTAAATTAATTTTGCAAAAGACTGTTAATAGATCTAGAAAGAATTGGTCCAAGAAACTTGATGATGCATTATGGGCCTATAGAACTGCATATAAAAATCCTATGGGTATGTCTCCATATAAAATGGTTTATGGAAAAGCATGTCACTTACCTCTCGAACTAGAACATAAGGCATATTGGGCCATTAAAGAGCTCAATTATGATTTTCAAACTTGTCAGTGAGAAGAGACTATTTGACATTAGCTCACTTGATGAGTGGAGAACCCAGGCCTATGAGAATGCCAAACTATTTAAAGAAAAAGTTAAAAGATGGCATGACAAAAGGATACAAAAGCGTGAGTTTATTGTAGGTGATTATGTTTTGTTATACAACTCTCGTTTAAGATTTTTTGCAGGAAAACTCCTCTCTAAGTCAGAAGGACCATACGTTATCGAGGAGGTCTATCGTTCCGGTGCCATAAAAATCAACAACTATGAAGGCACAAATCCGAAGGTGGTGAACAGTCAAATAATCAAACATTATATCTCAGGTAATCCCATAAATGTTGAAACCAATGTTATTGATACTGTAACCCCGGAGAAGTACATAAGGGACACTTTCCAGAACGTTTCAGACTCCAAAAAGGAATAGGTATGCGGTACGGTAAGTAAACCGACTCCAAAACAGTTATAATAGCAATTTTTTCTCTATTTTGAAATATTTAAGAAAATAGGAAAATAAGAAGTAGTCCGGAAAGGACACGAGGCATCCACGAGGGTGGAGGGCGCACCCTACCCCCTGGGTGCGCCCCCTGCCTCGTGGGCACCTCGTGTGCCCTCCGGACTCCGTTTTCTTGCACGATACTTCTTTTGGTCGGTAAAAATTCATTATATAATCTCCCGAAGGTTTTGATCACCGTACCACGACACAATCCTATGTTTTTGTTTTGAGTTGTTTCTACAGCAGATTTAGAGCAAGATGTCATCTCAAAACTCCGACGAAGAGAGCTATGTTTCACATCTCATTGCTGACTCAAAGACCAATGGGGACCTATCTCCTTATGGTCGAACTACGGATGATGAGGAGGACGCTCATTTGATGAGGATCGATGATTCAAGTTTGGAGGAGGAGGATGTGAAGGAAATATGCCCTAGAGGCAAGAATAAAGTTATTATTTATTTCCTTATATCATGATAAATGTTTATTATTCATGCTAGAATTGTATTAACCGGAAACATAATACATGTGTGAATACATAGACAAAAAGTATGTCACTAGTATGCCTCTACTTGACTAGCTTGTTGAATCAAAGATGGTTAAGTTTCCTAGCCATAGACATGAGTTGTCATTTGATTAACGGGGTCACATCATTAGAGAATGATGTGATTAACTTGACCCATTCTGTTAGCATAGCACTTGATCGTTTAGTTTGTTTCTATTGCTTTCTTCATGACTTATACATGTTCCTATGACTATGAGATTATGCAACTCACGTTTACCGGAGGAACACTTTGTGTGCTACCAGACGTCACAATGTAACTGGGCGATTATAAAGGTGCTCTATAGGTGTCTCCGAAGGTACTTGTTGGGTTGGCGTATTTCGAGATTAGGATTTGTCACTCCAATTGTCGGAGAGGTATCTCTGGGCCCACTCGGTAATGCACATCACTATAAGCCTTGCAAGCATTGCAACTAATGAGTTAGTTGCAGGATGATGTGTTATGGAACGAGTAAAGAGACTTGCCGGTAACGAGATTGAAGTAGGTATTGAGATACCGATGATTGAATCTCAGGCAAGTAACATACCGGTGACAAAGGGAACAACGTATGTTGTTATGCGATTTGACCGATAAAGATCTTCGTAGAATATGTAGGAGCCAATATGAGCATCCAGGTTCCGCTATTGGTTATTGACCGGAGACGTGTCTCGGTCATGTCTACATAGTTCTCGAACCCGTAGGGTCCGCACGCTTAAAGTTCGATGACAGTTATATTATGAGTTTATGTGTTTTGATGTACCGAAGGAGTTCGGAGTCCCGGATGAGATCAGGGACATGACGAGGAGTCTCGAAATGGTCGAGACATAAAGATCGATATATTGGACGACTATATTCGGACATCGGAAAGGTTCTGAGTGACTCGGGTATTTTCGGGAGTACCGGGGAGTTACGGGAATTCGTATTGGGCCTTAATGGGCCATACGGGAAAGGAGAGAAAGGCCTCAAAGGGTGGCCGCACCCCTCCCCATGGGCTGATCCGAAGGGGCGCCCCCTTCCTTCCTTCCTTCTCCTTTTCCCTTCCCTTTCCTTCCCTCCTACTAGGGCCCCTAGTTCTACTAGGAAAAGGGGAATCCTACTCCCGGTGGGAGTAGGACTCCCCTATGGCGCGCCATAGAGAGGGCCGGCCCTCCCCCTCCCCTACTCCTTTATATACGGGGGCAGGGGGCACCCTAAAGACACAACAATTGATCTCTTGATCTCTTAGCCGTGTGCGGTGCCCCTCCACCATAATCCACCTCGATCATATCGTAGCAGTGCTTAGGCGAAGCCCTGCATCGGTAAAACATCATCATCATCACCACGCCGTCGCGCTGACGAAACTCTCCCTCAACACTCGGCTGGATCAGAGTTTGAGGGACGTCATCGAGTTGAACGTGTGCAGAACTTGGAGGTGCCGTGCGTTCGGTACTTGATCGGTCGGATCGTGAAGACGTACGATTACATCAACCGCGTTGTGCTAACGCTTCCGCTTTCGGTCTACGAGGGTACGTGGACAACACTCTCCCCTCTCGTTGCTATGCATCACCATGATCTTGCGTGTGCATAGGATTTTTTTTTTGAAATTACTACGTCCCCCAACAGGATGTTCCTCTACCTCAACCTGGGGATATGCATGTGAAGTTCAAGAAGTCTAGTATCCCTAAGAGGGCTAACCCGTCTGATAACTGATCTATTCCTTTTCGATTTCGGCAGAAGAGCAAAGGAGACTTATGTGACAAGATCTTGAAGCTAGAGTTGGAGGTCAATGACTTAAAGGAGGAAATTGCTCTCCTCAACTACAATATGAAAAATTTGAAGGCACAATTATCATCACCACCAAAGGAGAACTGAGTATCGGGTATGGGCACTCCCCTTGGCAACTGCCAAGCTTGGGGGAGTGCCCCAGTATCGTATCACCATCACACTTCTATCTTTACCGTTTTTCTTAGTTCGATCCTTTTGGTTATATCTTGATCTAGTATAATAAAGTTTAGTATGATCTAGCTTTAAGTTTTTGCGTTGATCCTTATCTATGTAACCGAGTCCATGAGCTATATATAATAAAGATTAGTTTTGAGTCAAGGGCTTGGTTATCTTGCTATGATCTTGAGGGAATAAAAGAAATAAAAAAGGGAAAGAATAAAAAGAAATAAAGAGATCATATTGATCTTATGGAGAGTAATGACTTCACATATAAAGAGTATGATGAATAAAAGTTGTTGAGAGCTGACAAACATAGTTTTGGTCATCGTTGCAATTAATAGGAAGTAATAAAGAAAGAGAGGTTTTCACATATAAATACACTATCTTGGACATCTTTTATGATTGTGAGCACTCATTAAAATATGACATGCTAAAAAGTTGATGTTGGACAAGGAAGACAACATAATGGGTTATGTTTTCTTATATCCGAAATAAATTATATTGTCATGGATCATCCAACTACTTGTGCTTGCCTTTCCCCCTCATTCTAGCCAAATTCTTTGCACCAAGTAGAGATACTACTTGTGCTTCCAAATATCCTTAAACCCAGTTTTGCCATGAGAGTCCACCATATCTACCTATGGATTGAGTAAGATCCTTCAAGTAAGTTGTCATTGTTGCAAGCAATAAAAATTTCTCTTTAAATATGTATGATCTATTAGTGTGGAGAAAATAAGCTTTATACGATCTTGTGATATGGAATAAATAAAAGAGATGGGCTGCATAATAAAGGTGCCTATTACAAGTGGCAATATAAAGTGACGTTATTTTGCATTAAGATTTTGTGCATCCAACCATAAAAGCACATGAAAACATGTGCTTCCCTCTGCGAAGGGCCTATCCTTTATTTTTGTCTTATACCTTATACAAGAGTCATGGTGATCTTCACCTTTCCTTTTTACACTTTATCCTTTGGCAAGTGCTACCTCTTGAGCACTGCGTTGGATTTCCTCGAAGAGGAAGGGATGATGCAGCAAAGTAGCGTAAGTATTTCCCTCAGTTTTTGAGAACCAAGGTATCAATCTAGTAGGAGGCTACGCTCGAGTCCCTCGTACCTACACAAAAACAATAGCTCAATGCAACCAACGCGCTTAGGGTTTGTCAATCCCTTCACGGTCACTTACGAAAGTGAGATTTGATAGAGATGATAAATAATATTTTTTGGTATTTTTGGTATAGAGATGCAAAGTAAATAAAGTAAAAGAAAAGCAATAGTAAAGTGATGGAGATTGATATGATGAGAAAGAGACCCGGGGGCCATAGGTTTCACTAGTGGCTTCTCTCAAGAGCATAAGTATTCTACGATGGGTGAACAAATTACTGTTGAGCAATTGACAGAATTGAGCATAGTTATGAGAATATCTAGGTATGATCATGTATATAGGCATCACGTCCGAGACAAGTATACCAAAACGATTCTGCATCTACTACTATTACTCCACTCATCGACCGCTATCCAGCATGCATCTAGAGTATTAAGTTAAAAACAGAGTAACACCTTAAGCAAGATGACATGATGTAGAGGGATAGTTTCATGCAATATGATAAAAAACCCATCTTGTTATCCTCGATGGCAACAATACAATATGTGCCTTGATGCCCCTTCTGTCACTGGGAAAGGACACCGCAATATTGAACCCAAAGCTAAGCACTTCTCCCATGGCAAGAACAACCAATCTAGTAGGCCAAACCAAATTGATAATTCGAAGAGACTTGCAAAGATAACCAATCATACATAAAAGAATCCAGAGAAGATTCAAATATTATTCATAGATAGACTTGATCATAAACCCACAATTCATCGGTCTCAACAAACACACCACAAAAAGAAGATTACATCGAATAGATCTCCACGAGAGAGGGGGAGAACATTGTATTGAGATCCAAAAAGAGAGAAGAAGCCATCTAGCTACTAGCTATGGACCCGTAGGTCTAAAATAAACTACTCACACTTCATCGGAGGGGCTTGGATGATGATGTAGAAGCCCTCCGTGATCGATGCCCCCTCCGGCAGAGCTCCGGAACAGGCCCCAAGATGGGATCTCGTGGACACAGAAAGTTGTGGCGGTGGAATTAGGTTTTTGGCTCCGTCCCCGATCGTTTGGGGGTACGTGGATATATATAGGAGGAAGAAGTACGTCGGTGGAGCTTCGAGGGGCCCACGAGGCAGGGGGGCGCGCCCCTACCCTCGTGAGCACCTCGTGGCTTTCTTGACGGAGGGTCCAAGTCTCCTGGATCTTATCTGATGAGAAAATCATGTTTCCGAAGGTTTCATTCCGTTTGGACTCCGTTTGATATTCCTTTTCTTCGAAACCCTAAAACAGGCAAAAAACAACAATTCTGGACTGGGCCTCCGGTTAATAGGTTAGTCACAAAAATAATATAAAAGTGGGAAATAAAGCCCAATAATGTCTAAAACAGTAGATAATATATTATGGAGCAATCAAAAATTATAGATACATTGGAGACGTATCAGCAAGCACTTTGTGTTGGAAAGATCCTGATATATACATCCAATTGGATGTGGGTTATCATAAACTATTATTGTTGACATTACCCTTGAGGTAAAAGGTAGGGAGGCAAAATTATAAGCCCCTATCTTTCTCTGTGTCCGATTAAAACTTCATACCCATAAGTATCGCGTGAGTGTTAGCAATTGTGAAAGACTAAATGATAGTTGAGTATGTGGACTTGCTGAAAAGCTCTTATATTGACTCTTTCCGATGTTATGATAAATTGCAATTGCTTCAATGACTGAGATTATAGTTTGCTAGTTTTTCAATGAAGTTTTTGATTCATACTTTACATTGTGAATGGATTGTTACTTTAACATACGAAATCATATGACTATATATATATACAGCCGGTCTATTCTGATAATATTATCAGAATATTTATTCTGATAACACTTCCGCACTACACGTTCAATGCAAATGCACGTCATTGTTTGAACCAAGTGTGCTGCAGTACTCACACGAGTGAACTTCGTGTCGAAAAAAACTGCTTTCACTCTAATTTTTTAACCATTTATCGGAACGAGGCGTATAATATACCATTGGAAAGCTATTGATTAGGCGCAGCTTCTCCATGTTGAACACTTTTCGAAATTCCTCTCGGTTTAAGAGTAGTTTCAAAAATAGTGCGGCGGATGACGAGTGGCAGCGAGCGTATTTTCGTGATTTATTATAAACCGCTCATCGGAATAAGGCAAATGATACGTCGTTGGAAAGATATCGTCGAGGCGCATCTTTTTCATATCTATTATTTTCTCTAATTCGTTACGGTTTAAGAGCAGTTTTGAATTTACTAAATCGTGGAATTCTGTTTTTTTTATTTTGCAATTTTTGGTACTGTTTTCGCTCTAGTTTTTGAATTGTTTGTCAAAATGAGGCATGTAATATGTCGTTGGAAAGCTATGGACAAGGCACAACTTTCATATGTAGAAATGGTTTTGAGATTCCTTATAGTTTTAAGTCATTTTGAAAATCGTGGAATGGACGACGAGTGGCAGCGGCCGTTTTTCGCGAAATTTTTACAGATCGGTTGTCGAAATGATTCAAATGATACGCCCTTGGAAAGATATCAACGAGACGCGACTTTTTCATGTAGAACACTCTCTCTAATTCCTTACGGTTTAAGAGCGGTTTTAAATTTACCGAAATGCGGACACTCTGTTTTTCGCGACACCCAAATCGGCGTGGGTACTTCATTCGACTGAAAACCGCACTGCGTCGGACGCAAAACCGCACATCATCGGACAAACAAGTGCACTGCATGATTTCTTTTTTGTGGGACGTAAATTTTCCCAAACGAGGTGGAGTGCACTTCATGTCGAGTGTTGGTGAACCGCAAGACTATGAAAAGTGAACCTCAAGACTACCGTAAACGGGCCGTACTGCATCAGACAGAAAACCGCACTTATTTAGACTAAAAATCACACTTCATTGGACAGACAAGTGCACCGCATGATTTCTTTTTTGTGGGACGTATTTTTTACCAAACGAGGTGGAGTGCACTTCTTTAGACTAAAACCCGCACTTCATCGGACGGGGAAGTGCACTGCATGATTTATTTTTTGTGGGACGTAAATTTTATCAAACGAGGTGGAGTGCACTTCTTTAGACTAAAACCCGCACTTCATCGGACGGGGAAGTGCACTGCATGATTTATTTTTTGTGGGACGTAAATTTTATCAAACGAGGTGGAGTGCACTTCTTTAGACTAAAACCCGCACTTCATCGGACAGGAAAGTGCAATGCATGATTTCTTTTTTGTGCGACGTAAATTTTTCCAAACGAGGTGGAGTGCACTTCATGTCGAGCGTTGGTGAACCTCAATACTATGAAAAGTGAACCACATTATATTTCTTTTATCACCTCCGTAATGCTTTTTATCAACGAGTATGCACTGTAGGGGCGAGGTGAGTGTATTGAATCAATTTCTCTTTTCCAATTTTCTTTCTACTGCACACAACAACAGAGTGAGCTGCATTATGAAAAACCAACTTCTTCCAATTTGCTTTTGCACCGGGCAACATAGTGAACCGCTGGGAGAGAGATCACTGCGCCAATGAAACAAGTGAGCTGCACTAAAAAAAGGTTTTTGTTGTTTCCTTCAATGCATGTTTTTGAGAGAGCTGCCATCTATACATCTCTGGGCTACGAGACAAGGCGAACGAACTGCAGTGATCCTCTTTTTAATCAACAGTACACATATTACAATGATGAAGGACTTAAAAAATAAATCCACATTTTTGTCCATGAAATGCAAGCCGGCCCCGACGCACTGCCTGTCCAGCCCTCACAGCATTGCACCTGTGTGGCCATGGGATCGCAGCAAAAACCTGAAAAAGGGAAAAATGTCAACCGTGAGCAAAATACACAAAAAAACACCATCGTCCTGCCCCTATCTCCGTGGACTGCACGCACATGGGTGCCGCACTGCATGCCAGCGCCACGTGAACCACCTCAAAACACAAACAAAATTCAAATAGTGGGTTGCACGGCCATGCGCCGCGGCCAGGCGCACTTCAAGTCTGCAGACGCTCAGACTGCAAGGGGAGGAGGGACAGCTCGCTCTTGGCGATCTGGAGCGCGATTGTGAATCTGTGGCTGGTCATTATTTTGTGACCAAAACTGCATTGAATTGATCTGCCAGGACCTCCACTTCAACGAATAGCAGATAAAACACAACGCCAAACCTGAAAAAAAACAAAAAAAAGCTTATGGACTGCGTCGAGAGGACTCTGCACTGCGTCAACAACACACAAAATTTGACCATGGATGATAGCCTGTTGAGGGAGTGCACAGGGGTGCTGGAGTCACGCTGGACGTCGACGTGTTTCTAGAGGCAACCCAGGATCTGTGGTAGCTTGCACACGCGGCAGGACCCACCGGAGAAGGTTTGCTGGAGAAGGGGGGGTGACATAGGGACGACAGTGGGCGGCGCGCTCGGATGGTGGTGGCTCGGCATGGCGTCGATCTTGCCAGATTTGGGAGGGGCGTCGCCGGGCAGGGGCTGTGGCCGCACCCGGGGCAAGGCGAGGCCAGGGCCATGGAGTCCGGCGTCGCGGGGTGGGACCGTTGTGCGATTGGAGGAGTGGCGCGCCGTGGCAGTTGCCTCTCCCGACGGTTTCTCACCTGGGGGAAATGGGGGCGCTGTGGCCGGCAACTGAGGGGCTGGTCTAGTGCTCACGAGGACACTGGGGGACGAGCAAGAGAGCATGTCGCCAGCGCCCCAATCGTGAGATCCGGCGAGCCCGTGAACGGAGCTCGCGACCCCGATGCAGGAGAGAACTGGGGGGGGGGGGGGGGGGGGGGGGGGGGTTGCCACTGTCTAGTTGTAGAAGTAGCAGGGTCGGGCCAGACCAGCTCGTGGTGGGGTCGCGCCGGGAAAGCTCGTGGAAGGGCACGCCGGCGTGGTTGCCCAGATCCGTCGACGCGGGGTCGGGAGGGGCAGCACAATGGGCGCAAGACGACCAGGGCGACGTTGGAGGTTGGCGGTCGGGGCGGGAGGGAGAAGGTGGGGGGAGGAGAGGGTCGGCCATGGAGGGAAGGGAAGCGGGCCCGCACGGCCGTCGTGCTGCTGCTGGTGGTGGAACGCGGTGGCCGCGACCCAGAGCAGCGGCGCGCAGAGGAAGGCAGGGGCGATGGGGGAGCTGCGGATCGGGAGTCGCCGGGGAGAGGATGCGGCGGCGCAGGGGATGTGGCGGTTTGGGGCGCCGGCGCGAGGGAGGTTGCGGGAGGGAGAGAGAGAGGGGATTGGGGGAGTGTGTATGAGAAGATAAGGTTGGGTTTTCTCTTTGCGCGAGCAGTTGGTTTTTCGGGTTAGTCTACCACCGCGCCAGAATAAGCATTTTTGTTAGCAGAGTGTTATTAGAATAGACCTACCTTACAACACTATTTTAATCCTGGGATTAGAATAACTATTTAGATCACATCAGGCCCTATATAGGCCCAACAGGGATCCGCATGAACTCCCGAGAAACCCATCCGACCAGTCCAAAGAAAAAAACCCATCCCACCCCACCCACTTCCCCGGACCCCTTCCCTAACCACCCCGATCCCACCTGCCCTCTCCTCCACACTGCATCGCACCGCCGCCGCCTCCCTCCCTGGCCCGCGCCGCCGCCTCCACCCACTCGCTACCCTCCCACAACTAAACAGCGGGGAGGCTACCCAACCCACCCGTGTCGACGCCGGCGCCGGTCCCGGCCCTAGTGACGCGAGCCGTCGCCAACCAGCATCTCGTGCCACCGTCGCCCTTCCCCTGCTTCTACCACCGCGCCACCCCGCCCTCGGATCCATCCGCCGCCGTCACCAGATTCGACCGCCTTGATGGCCTGCCTTCCCCATCGGCCGTCGCCCTGCCTTCCCCACCGCCTAATCCCATCGCCCGGGTCACCCCACCAGCCCCTCCGCGCGCCGTCGCAGACGACAGAAGCACCCACAGCCGAGGGGTGCGGACGATAGAAGCACCCACAAGCCCCGCCTCAGCCGTCGTGCGCCGGTCTCCCTCCTTCTTCCTCTACCCGTCATTCTTCTCCCCTGAATCTGGCGGCGGCTGCCCCTTCTCTCCAACACATTGCCTGCCATGATCCAGAAAAATGGGCATGGCCTCCCCTCCCAACGACCTCTTCCGACACCAGAAATGGTGACGAGCACGAACACCCCCTCTCCTGCTAAGTGCTCTCTCTCCCATAACATAAGAAGTTCAGGTAAATCTGCTGCAAAGGTTCAGGTACTTCAAAGATTATAGAAAAAATGTTTAACTGTATATGCTGACTTGATGATCTTCCTGTATGTGCATATGCATGAGTTCTCACCTACTCATTCTACTCTCGAAGGAGCTGATGCATTCTTCTACCCAGCCGTGATGCCGAAATTGAACCATTGGCGTGGCTCTCGTCCATTCTTTATTTGTGCGCATGTGCTTCTATGGTAGCACCACGAGGAACAACTCATGTTGTTTTGCAGCAGTGGATGACGCAGTTTGAGGTGGACTGAAGTTCAAGTGCCATCCCTGGAGCATTACTTGGTGTGGTGCCTCTCACCGACCTTCCTCAGCGCCTCTCATCGACCTTCCTGGCGCCTCTCATCGACCTTCTCCATCCCCATCGACACAGTACAAAAAAGTATGGAAGTTCAACAAGTTTTGGCGAGGCAGCCTGCACCAGTCCCGCCTCTCCTCCATCATGTGCTCCAGCAGAACCAGGTTCAGCGCACAAAAAAAGCAGCGACAGTGGTCTTCTCGGGAGCCCCGCCTAACAGGAACCTCTCTCTGCGCCACTGATGGACATCATATTGTAAATTGATGCAAAGAACACATCATATTGTAAATTGATGTAAAGAACAAGTTCTGATTATGTGCTCTGTACATGCTTGTTGAAATGCCAAATGAGAACCGATACTGTTTTTCTTTAGGTTGTTTTGCTGATGTTTGAGAGTTAATATTGTAGATGTTCAATGGATATGAGACTTCTTTTGACCTTGCCCTATTAAAAAAAGAGCAACAAAAAACTTTCCTACATGTAGATGCATCCGCCCTCACATCTTCGACCCCCTTCCTGTATGTTATGTACTTAAAATGTGCTTAATGAAAATAAGTTTATGAGAAGTTCATATATTATTACGTGGACAGGTCATGTAGAAGAACTACCTAGTAATTGAAAATTTTAAAGACAACAAATTTCTGTAGTGATTGGTACATGTCCAGTCCAATGTGTTGATGTTCTTCACTCCGTATTCACATTCGAGAAAGTGTGCTCTGTTGTTTCGAAAACTCTTCCTTATGTAAATGCCTCTGCACTAAGCACTTCTAACCTATCGTGGAGAAGTTCTGCATTAATTAATTATGAACTTTTACAAATGGAATTGTTTTTCCATTTTGCAAAAAAAAATAAACAGAGAAGTTCAAATTACAATTAATAGAGCAGTTTGATGTTCATAAAAAAAGAAAAAAAATCTCGTTTCCAAAACAATAAAAAACACGAATAAACCAAGAAGATAAGTTCGAAATAACCAAGAAGTTGTATGATGTTTATTAAAAAATTAGGATTCTTTCCGTTATAAATGAATAATACCAAGAAGTCCAAATTAACCAGGAAGTTCAACTTTTAAAAATAGAATAGTTCAATGTATACGAAACACCCAGATTTTCCTCGTTACTAAATAAAAATCCAAGAAGTTCAATTACAAAAACTCGAATGTTTCTCATTACTAATGAATAAACCAAGAAGTTCAGTTCAAAATAACGAAGAAGTTCGACATTTACTAAAAAAACTCTAATTTTTCCCGTTTCTAAAAATACACAAAGAGGTTGAAAATTGAAAAATGGAGCGGTTCGATGTCCATAAAAAATCATTTTTTTTGTTGATAAAGCGTAGCGTCGTTTTTGTCATTTTTAAAATTTTTGGAGCAATTTGATTTAAAAAAGGAAAAATCAGGAATTTCAAATTTAAAAAACAGAGTAGTTTGATCTATACAAAAAACTCAAATTCTTCTTGTTTCTAAGCAAAATTAAAGTATGAAGTTCAATTTTCTAAAAAGGTATGTTCAATGTTTACTTAAGAATCAGTTTTTCTAAAGATGACGCGGTTCGATGTGTTAACCAATGTTCAAAGAAAACAAAAAGGAAAGGAGAAGTTCAATTTCTAAAGATGACGCGGTTCGACATGCAAACCAATGCTGAAAGAAAAAAAAGAAAGGAGAAGTTCAATTTCTAAAGACGACGGGTTCGACGTGTTAAACAATGTTGAAAGAAAACAAAAACAAATGAGAAGTTCAATTTCTAAAGATGACGCGGTTTGATGTGCAAACCAATGCAAAAACACACACAAAAATGTTGTTTTTGGTGTCTTAAAATATTTTTATTCATAAAAAAGGATTAAGAAATAAAACCAGGAAGTCCATATTAAAAAGATGGAGAAGTTCGATGATTACAAAAAACTCAGATTTTCCTCGTTATTAAAGAATGAAAACAAGAAGTTCAAAAATAAATTAGCAAGAAGTTCAACTTCAAAGGATTAAGAAATTCAGATTAATATTCATAAAAAACTTAGATATTTTCACGTAACCGAGAGAAGTTCAAATTGACAACTGCCAGAAGTTCACCGACTACACGGTGTGCATTTTGTATTCAAAAAAGAATAAAAAAGCAAGATTAAAAGTTTTGTTGCTATAAGTTCAAGTCCTCGGTCGGAGAAAGTTAAAAAAATTATTGTGAGAGTGGTTTGTACAAAAGGAATATCATTTGTGTAACACTGACGAAAATTGATGAGAAAATTACAAAGGAAAAATACGTCATAGAAGTTCAACGTGAAAACAACAGGAAGTTCAACTACTACACTGAATGAATTTCACATGAAAACTTTTAAAACCATCGCAAGTATGAGAAAATAATCAACACGAGAAAGTTGCGTGTTTACAGCAGCTTTCCATCAGTATATCACTTGTTGAATTCCGGTGAATGGATGGAGTTACGAGCAGTGGATGGAGACCTACGATCAAGAAAAGCACGTGAAAAACAGAGTGAAGTTCAGGTGCACGCGCCGAGAAGTTCAGGTTCTTCACGCGGTGCATTTTCGAATAATCTGTTTCGCGATAAAGGCAGAACAAATGATCCTGCCATTTTCGAAATTACTTGAAAACGGCTAAGAATCAGAGAAAACCATCAACATGAAAAAGTTTCGCATTTTTCGTAGCTTTTCAGCGGTATATTATTTGCCCCATTCCGATAAAATTTGTAAAAAATATGGTGAAAATACGTTTTTCGCCATTTTTGAAACTGACTTAAAACCGTAAAGAATTGGGAGAAACAATACATACCAAAAAGTTTCGCATTTGTTCAAGATTTCCAACGTCATATCATTTGCTGCATTCGGATGCACGGTAAAAATATTAGCTCGAAAATACGAACTCGGTAGGACTTGTACCATTTTCTAAATTACTCTTAAACCATTCAAAATTAGAAAAAAACTATCAAGATGAAAAAGTAGCGCATTTTCATAAGCTTTGCAACGCCGTATCATATACCTCCATTGGATTAGCCGTTTAGAAATGACATCGAAAAAACGAACTCAGCTGTTTGGTTTATGAAATTTTACGTTTTTTTCAAATTACTCTTTAACTATAAGGAATTAGAGAAAACTTTCAACATGTGGAAGGAGCAGTTTTGCAGCAGCTTTCCAACGCCATATTATACGCCTCATTCCGATAAACGGTTTAGAAATGCGATCGAAAATACGATTCACGTTTTTTGTATGAAGAAAAACCGGTTTTCAAAACTGCTCTTAGACCGCTTATATTTTGCCAAAAACTTAAGTTGAGTCATGATATTCGTGTCCATAGCTTTCCAATGGTATATCGCAAGCCCCATTTGGGTAATGTTGGCGGAAGTTCAACCTAGTTCACAGGGAAGTTCGACGTACTACTAGCGGGGCATGTATATATAGGGTCGCGATATTCGTCACCCTGGTTGAGGAATATTTATTCTTCACCCCCTCTATTTTACCATCAATGCACCGTAATTTTATGTTCCGTAAGTTTTGTCTTATTTCCGACGTAAAAAGAGACTGTAAGAAAATATATAATCGCCGTAAAAAATATTTTATGTTATGTAAAATTACAAACGTAAAAACATGGTCTAAAATACACATAAACTACAAATTTTCTTGTCTTATGACCTATATTTTTATTTTCTTATGTCAAATTTTACGTAGTGAATCAATAGGAATGTAACTATTTGAATTCTAAACGTAATTTAATTATGAAATGATCATAAGATTACCTCGGATGAAGAAATACTTATTCTGCACCCTGGATGATGAATAGTAATACTATATATATATATGGTCGCGTTATTCGTCACCCTAGGTGAGGAATAGTTATTCTTCACCCTCCCTCTATTTTACCATCAATGCATCGTAATTTTATGTTTCGTAAGTTTTGTCTTATTTCCGACGCAAAAAGAGACCGTAAGAAAATATATAATCGCCGTAAAAAATATTTTATGTTATGTAAAATTACAAGCGTAAAAACATAGTCTAAAATACACATAAAGTGCAAATTTTCTTGTCTTATGACCTATATTTTTATTTTATTATGTCAAATTTTACGTAGTGAATCAATAGAAATGTAACTATTTGAATTTCAAACGTAATTTAATTATGAAATGATTGTAAGATTACCTCGGGTGAAGAATAACTTATTCTACACCCTAGGTGATGAATAGTAACACTATATAAATATAAATAAATAAATATATATATATATATATATATATATATATATAAGAATGATCATGATGCCCTCATGTCCGTATTTTATTTTATCGACACCTCTATCTCTAAACATGTGGACATATTTTTCGATATCGGTTTCCGCTTGAGGACAAGCGAGGTCTAAGCTTGGGGGAGTTGATACATCCATTTTGCATCATGCTTTTATATCGATATTTATTGCATTATGGGTTGTTATTACACATTATGTTACAATACTTATGCCTTTTCTCTCTTATTTTACAAGGTTTACATGAAGAGGGAGAATGCCGGTAGCTGGAATTCTGGGCTGGAAAAGGAGCAAATATGAGAGACCTATTCTGCACAACTCCAAAAATCCTGAAACTCCAGGAAAGTCAGTTTTGGAATATATTAAAAATATTGGGCGAAGAAAGCACCAGAGGGGGGCCACCCACCGTCCACGAGGGTGGAGGGCACACCCTACCCCCTGGGCGCGCCCCTTGCCTCATGGGCCACCTGGAAGTCCTCCGATGCCCATCTTCTGGTATAAGGTGTCTTTCTCCCTGAAAAAATCATAAGGAAGATTTCGGGACGAAGCGCCGCCGTCTCGAGGCAGAACCTTGGCGGAACCAATCTAGGGCTCCGGCGGAGCTGTTCTGCCGGGGAAACATGTTGGGGAACACAGTAATTTCAAAAAAAAATTCCTATGCATACGCAAGATCATGGTGATGCATAGCAACAAGAGGGAAGAGTATCGTCCACGTACCCTCGTAGACCGTAAGCGGAAGCGTTAGCACAACGCGGTTGATGTAGCTGTACGTCTTCACAATCCGACCGATCCAAGTACCAAACACACGGCACCTGCGAGTTCTGCACATGTTCAACTCGATGACGTCCCGCGAGCTCCAATCCAGCAAAGCTTCACAGGAGAGTTTTGTCAGCACGACGGCGTGGTGACGGTGATGATGATGCTACCGACACAGGGCTTCTCCTAAGCACCGCTACGATATAATCGAGGTGGATTATGGTGGAGGGGGGCACCGCACACGGCTAAGGGATCAATGATCAACTTGTGTGTCTAGAGGTGCCCCCTGCCCCCGTATATAAATGAGTGGAGGAGGGGAGGGCCGACCCTCTCTAGGGCGCGCCATGGGGAGTCCTACTCCCACCGGGAGTAGGATTCCCCCTTTTCTAACTTGGAGTAGGAGAGGGAAGGAAGAGGAGGGATGGAGGGAGGAAAGGGGGGGGGGGCGACCCCCTTCCCAATTCGGATTGGGCTTGGGGGGGGCGCCACCTCCCTTGCTCATTTCCCCTCCTTTCCACTAAAGCCCAATAACGCCCATATACCTCCCGGGGGGTTCCGATAACCTCCCAGTGCTCCGGTATATTCCCGATCTCACCCGGAACCATTCCGCTATCCAAATATAGTAGTCCAATATATCGATCTTTATGTCTCGACCATTTCGAGACACCTCGTCATGTCCGTGATCATATCCGGGACTCCGAACTACCTTCGGTACATCAAAACACAAAAACTCATAATACGATCGTCACCGAACTTTAAGCGTGCGGACCCTACGGGTTCGAGAACTATGTAGACATGACCGAGACACGTCTCTGGTCAATAACCAATAGCGGAACCTAGATGCTCATATTGGCTCCCACATATTCTACGAAGATCTTTATCGGTCAAACCGCATAATAACATACGTTGTTCCCTTTGTCATCAGTATGTTACTTGCCCGAGATTCGATCGTCGGTATCTCAATACCTAGTTCAATCGCGTTACCGGCAAGTCTCTTTACTCGTTCCGTAATACATCATTCCACAACTATCTCATTAGTTACAATGCTTGCAAGGCTTATAGTGATGTGCATTACCGAGTGGGCCCAGAGATACCTCTCCGACAATCGGAGTGACAAATCCTAATCTCGAAATATGCCAACCCAACAAGTACCTTTGGAGACACCTGTAGAGCACCTTTATAATCACCCAGTTATATTGTCACCTTTGGTAGCACACAAAGTGTTCCTCCGGTAAACGGGAGTTGCATAATCTCATAGTCACAGGAACATGTATAAGTCATGAAGAAAGCAATAGCAACATACTAAACGATCAAGTGCTAAGCTAACGGAATGGGTCAAGTCAATCACATCATTCTCCTAATGATGTGATCCCGTTGATCAAATGAAAACTCATGTCTATGGCTAGGAAACATAACCATCTTTGATCAACGAGCTAATCTAGTAGAGGCATACTAGTGACACTCTGTTTGTCTATGTATTCACACATGTATCATGTTTTCGGTTAATACAATTCTAGTATGAATAATAAACATTTATCATGATATAAGGAAATAAATAATAACTTTATTATTGCCTCTAGGGAATATTTCCTTCAGTCTCCCACTTGCACTAGAGTCAATGATCTAGACTACACAGTAATGATTCTAACACCCATGGAGTCTTGGTGCTGATCATGTTTTGCTCATGAGAGAGGCTTAGTCAACGGGTCTGCAACATTCATATCCGCATGTATCTTGCAAATCTCTATGTCTCCCACCTGGACTTTATCACGGATGGAATTGAAGCGTCTCTTGATGTGCTTGGTTCTCTTGTGAAATTTGGATTCCTTTGCCAAGGCTATTGCACCAGTATTGTCACAAAATATTTTCATTGGACCCGATGCACTAGGTATGACACCTAGATCGGATATGAACTCCTTCATCCAGACTCCTTCATTTGCTGCTTCCGAAGCAGCTATGTACTCCGCTTCACATGTAGATCCCGCCACGACGCTTTGTTTAGAACTGCTCCAACTGACAGTTCCATCGTTCAATATAAACACGTATCCGGTTTGCTATTTAGAATTGTCCGGATCAGTGTCAAAGCTTGCATCAACGTAACCATTTACGATGAGCTCTTTGTCACCTCCATAAACGAGAAACATATCCTTAGTCCTTTTCAGGTATTTCAGGATGTTCTTGACCATTGTCTAGTGATCCACTCCTGGATTACTTTGGTACCTCCCTGCTAAACTAATATCAAGGCATACATTAGGTCTGGTACACATCATTGCATACATGATAGAGCCTATGGCTGAAGCATAGGGAACATCTTTCATTTTCTCTCTATCTTCTGCAGTGGTCAGGCATTGAGTCTTACTCAACTTCACACCTTGTAACACAAGTAAGAGTCCTTTCTTTGCCTGATCCATTTTGAACTTCTTCAAAACTTTGTCAAGGTATGTGCTTTGTGAAAGTCCAATTAAGCGTCTTGATCTATCTCTATAGATCTTGATGCCCAATATGTAAGCAGCTTCACCGAGGTCTTTCATTGAAAAACTCTTATTCAAGTATCCTTTTATGCTATCCAGAAATTCTATATCATTTCCAATCAACAATATGTCATCCACATATAATATTGGAAATGCTACAGAGCTCCCACTCACTTTCTTGTAAATACAGGCTTCTCCAAAAGTCTGTATAAAACCATATGCTTTGATCACACTATCAAAACGTTTATTCCAACTTCGAGAGGCTTGCACCAGTCCATAAATGGATCGCTGGAGCTTGCACACTTTGTTAGAACCCTTTGGATCGATAAAACCTTCAGGTTGCATCATATACAATTCTTCTTCCAGAAATCCATTCAGGAATGTAGTCTTTACATCCATTTGCCAAATTTCATAATCATAAAATGCGGCAATAGCTAACATGATTCGGACGGACATAAGCATTGCTACGGGTGAGAAGGTCTCATCGTAGTCAACTCCTTGAACTTGTCGAAAACCTTTCACAACAAGTCAAGCTTTGTAGACAGTAACATTACCATCAGCATCCGTCTTATTCTTGAAGATCCATTTATTCTCGATGGCTTGCCGATCATCGCGCAAGTTAACCAAAGTCCACACTTTGTTCTCATACATGGATCCCATCTCAGATTTCATGGCCTCAAGCCATTTTGCGGAATCTGGGCTCATCATCGCTTCCTCATAGTTCGTAGGTTCGTCATGGTCTAGTAACATGACCTCCAGAACAGGATTACCATACCACTCTAGTGCGGATCTTACTCTGGTTGACCTACGAGGTTCGGTAGTAACTTGATCTGAAGTTTCATGATCATCATCATTAGCTTCCTCACTAATTGGTGTAGGTGTCACAGAAACCGGTTTTTGTGATGAACTACTTTCCAATAAGGGAGCAGGTACAGTTACCTCATCAAGTTCTACTTTCCTCCCACTCACTTCTTTCGAGAGAAACTCCTTCTCTAGAGAGGATCCAAATTTAGCAACAAAAGTCTTTCCTTCGGATCTGTGATAGAAGGTGTACCCAATTGTCTCCTTTGGGTATCCTATGAAGACACATTTCTCCGATTTGGGTTTGAGCTTATCAGGTTGAAGCTTTTTCACATAAGCATCACAGCCCCAAACTTTAAGAAACGATAACTTTGGTTTCTTGCCAAACCATGGTTCATAAGGAGTTGTCTCAACGGATTTAGATGGTGCCCTATTTAACGTGAATGCAGCTGTCTCTAAAGAATAACCCCAAAATGATAGCGGTAAATCAGTAAGAGACATCATTGATCGCACCATATCTAGTAAAGTACGATTACGACGTTTGGACACACCATTTCGCTGTGGTGTTCTAGGTGGCGTGAGTTGTGAAACTATTCCGCATTGTTTCAAATGAAGACCAAACTCGTAACTCAAATATTCTCCTCTACGATCAGACCGTAGAAATTTAATTTTCTTGTTACGATGATTTTCCACTTCACTCTGAAATTCTTTGAACTATTCAAATGTTTCAGACTTATGTTTCATCAAGTAGATATACCCATATATGCTCAAATCATTTGTGAAGGTGAGAAAATAACTATACCCGCCGCGAGCCTCAATATTCATCGGACCACATACATCAGTATGTATGATTTCCAATAAATCTGTTGCTCACTCCATAGTTCCGGAGAATGGCGTTCTAGTCATCTTTCCCATGAGGCATGGTTCGCAAGTACCAAGTGATTCATAATCAAGTGATTCCAAAAGTCCATCAGAATGGAGTTTCTTCATGCGTTTTATACCAATATGACCTAAACGGCAGTGCCACAAATAAGTTGCACTATCATTATCAACTCTGCATCTTTTAGCTTCAATACTATGAATATCTGTATCTCCACTATCGAGATTCAAAAAGAATAGACCACTCTTTAAGGGTGCATGACCATAAAAGATATTACTCATATAAATAGAACAACCATTATTCTCTGATTTAAATGAATAACTGTCTCACATCAAACAAGATCCAGATATAATGTTCGTGCTTAACGCAGGCACCAAATAACAATTATTCAGGTCTAATACTAATCCCGAAGGTAGATGTAGAGGTAGCGTGCCGACTGCAATCACATTGACTTTGGAACCATTTCCCACACGCATCGTCACCTCGTCCTTTGCCAATCTTCGCTTAATCCATAGTACCTGTTTCGAGTTGCAAATATTAGCAACAGAACCAGTATCAAATACTCAGGTACTACTGTGAGAATTAGTAAGGTACACATCAATAACATGTATATCACATATACCTTTGTTCACCTTGCCACCCTTCTTATCCGCCAAATACTTGGGGTAGTTCCGCTTCCAGTGACCAGTCTGTTTGCACTAGAAGCACTCAGTCTCGGGCTCAGGTCCAGACTTCGGTTTCTTCTCCTGAGCAGCAACTTTTTTGATGTTCTTCTTGAAGTTCCCCTTTTTCTCCCCTTTACCCTTTTTCTTGAAACTGGTGGTCCTGTTGACCATCAACACTTGACGCTCCTTCTTGATTTCTACCTCTGCTGCCTTTAGCATTGCGAAGAGCTCGGGAATTGTCTTATTCATGCCTTGCATATTATAGTTCATCACGAAGCTTTTGTAGCTTGGTGGCAGTGATTGAAGAACTTTGTCAATGACACTATCAACAGGAAGATTAACTCCCAGTTGAGTCAAGTGATTATGATACCCAGACATTTTGAGTATATGTTCACTGATAGAACTATTCTCCTCCATCTTGCAGCTGTAGAACTTATTGGAGACTTCATATCTCTCAATCCGGACATTTGCTTGAAATATTAACTTCAACTCCTGGAACATCTCATATGCTCCATGATGTTCAAAATGTCGCTGAAGTCCCGGTTCTAAGCCGTAAAGCATGGCACACTGAACTATCGAGTAGTCATCAGCTTTGCTCTGCCATACGTTCATAACATCTGGTGTTGCTCCTTTAGTAGGTTTGGCACTTAGCGGTGCTTCCAGGACGTAATTCTTCTGTGCAGCAATGAGGATAATCCTCAAGTTATGGACCCAATCCGTGTAATTGCTACCATCATCTTTCAACTTTGCTTTCTCAAGGAACGCAAAAAAATTAAACGAAACAACAACACGTGCCATCTATCTACAATAACATAGACATGCAAAAATACTATAAGGTACTAAGTTCATGATAAATTAAGGTCCAGTTAATCAAATTATAAAGAACTCCCACTTAGATAGACATCCCTCTAATCATCTAAGTGATCACGTGATCCATATCAACTAAACCATGTCTGATCATCACATGAGATGGAGTAGTTTTCAATGGTGAACATCACTATGTTGATCATATCTACTATATGATTCACGCTCGACCTTTCGGTCTCAATGTTCCGAGGCCATATCTGCACATGCTAGGCTCGTCAAGTTTAACCTGAGTATTCCGCTTGTGCAAAACTGTCTTGCACCCGTTGTATTTGAACATAGAGCTTATCACACCCGGTCATCACGTGGTGTCTCAGCACGAAGAACTTTCGCAATGGTGCATACTCAGGGAGAACACTTATACCTTGAAATTTAGTGAGAGATCATCTTATAATGCCACCGTCGATCTAAGCAAAATAAGATGCATAAAAGATAAACATCACATGCAATCAATATAATTAATATGATATGGCCATCATCATCTTGTGCTTGTGATCTCCATCTCCGAAGCACCGTCATGATCACCATCGTCACCGGCGCGACACCTTGATCTCTATCGTAGCATCGTTGTCGTCTCGCCAACTATTGCTTCTATGACTATCGCTACCGCTTAGTGATAAAGTAAAGCAATTACAGGGCGATTGCATTGCATAGAATAAAGCGACAACCATATGGCCTCTGCCAGTTGCCGATAACCCGATTACAAAACATGATAATCTCATACAACAAAATATAGCATCATGTCTTGACCATATCACATCACAACATGCCCTGCAAAAACAAGTTAGATGTCCTCTACTTTGTTGTTGCAAGTTTTACGTGGCTGCTATGGGCTGAGCAAGAACCGTTCTTACCTACGCATCACAACCACAACGATAGTTTGTCAAGTTAGGGCTGTTTTAACCTTCTCAAGGACCAGGCATAGCCACACTCAGTTCAACTAAAGTTGGAGAAACTGACACCCGCCAGCCACCTGTGTGCAAAGCACGTCGCTAGAACCAGTCTTGTGTAAGGGTACGCATAATGTCGGTCCAGGCCGCTTCATCCAACAATACCACCGAACCAAAGTATGACATGCTGGTAAGCAGTATCACTTGTATCGTCCACAACTCACTTGTGTTCTACTCGTGCATATAACATCTACGCATAAACCTGGCTCGGATCCCACTGTTGGGGAACGTAGTAATTTCAAAAAATTCCCTACGCATACGCAAGATCATGGTGATGCATAGCAATGAGAGGGAAGAGTATCGTCCATGTACCCTCGTAGACCGTAAGCGGAAGCATTAGCATAACGCGGTTGATGTAGTCGTACGTCTTCACGATCCGACCGATCCAAGTACCGAACACACGGCACCTCCGAGTTTTGCACACGTTCAACTCGATGACGTCCCGCGAGCTCCGATCTAGCAAAGCTTCATAGGAGAGTTTTGTCAGCACGACGGCGTGGTGACGGTGATGATGATGCTACCGACGCAGCCTAAGCACCGCTACAATATAATCGAGGTGGATTATGGTGGAGGGGGGCACCACACACGGCTAAGGGATCAATGATCAACTTGTGTGTCTAGAGGTGCCCCTGCCCCCGTATATAAAGGAGTGGAGGAGGGAAGGGCCGGCCCTCTCTAGGGAGCGCCATGGGGAGTCCTACTCCCACCGGGAGTAGGATTCCCCCTTTTCCAACTTGGAGTAAGAGAGGGAAGGAAGAGGAAGGAGGGAGGAAGGAAAGGGGGGCCGGCCCCCTTCCCAATTTGGATTAGGCTTGGGGGGGGGGGGCGCCACCTTCCTTGATCCTTTCCCCTCCCTAGGGGTTCCGATAACCTCCCGGTGCTCCGGTATATTTCCGATCTCACCCGGAATCATTCCGATATCCAAATATAGTCGTCCAATATATCGATCTTTATGTTTCGACCATTTCGAGACACCTCGTCATGTCAATGATCATATCCGGGACTCCGAACTACCTTCAGTACATCAAAACACAAAAACTCATAATACAATCATCACCGAACTTTAAGCATGCAGACCCTACGGGTTCGAGAACTATGTAGACATGACCGAGACATGTCTCTGGTCAATAACCAATAGCGGAACCTGGATGCTCATATTGGCTCCCACATATTCTACGAAGATCCTTATCGGTCAAACTGCATAACAACATACGTTGTTCCCTTTGTCATCGGTATGTTACTTGCCCGAGATTCGATCGTCAGTATCTCAATACCTAGTTCAATCTCGTTACCGGCAAGTCTCTTTAGTCGTTCCGTAATACATCATTCCGCAACTAACTCATTAGTTACAATGCTTGCAAGGCTTATAGTGATGTGCATTAACGAGTGGGCCTAGAGATACCTCTCCGACAATCGGAGTGACAAATCCTAATCTCGAAATACGCCAACCCAACAAGTACCTTTGGAGACAACTGTAGAGCACCGTTATAATCACCCAGTTACGTTGTGTTGGAAATATGACCTAGAGGCAATAATAAAAGCATTATTATTATATTTCCTTGTTCATGATAATTGTCTTTATTCATGCTATAATTGTGATATCCGGAAATCGTAATGCATGTGTGAATAACAGACACCAACATGTCCCTAGTGAGCCTCTAGTTGACTAGCTCGTTGATCAACAGATAGTCATGGTTTCGTGACTATGGACACTGGATGTCATTGATAACGAGATCACATCATTGGGAGAATGATGTGATGGACGAGACCCAATCCTAAACATAGCACAAGATCGTATAGTTCGTTTGCTAGAGTTTTGGAATGTCAAAGTATCTTTTCCTTAGACCATGAGATCGTGTAACTCCCGGATACCGTAGGAGTGCTTTGGGTATGCCAAACGTCACAACGTAACTGGGTGACTATAAAGGTAGACTACGGGTATCTCCGAAAGTGTCTGTTGGGTGACATGGATCAAGACTGGGATTTGTCACTCCGTATGACGGAGAGGTATCACTGGGCCCACTCGGTAATGCATCATCATAATGAGCTCAGAGTGACCAAGTGTCTGGTCACGGGATCATGCATTACGGTACGAGTAAAGTGACTTTCCGGTAACGAGATTGAACGAGGTATTGGGATACCGACGATCGAATCTCGGGCAAGTAACATATCGATAGACAAAGGGAATAGCGTACGGGGTTGATTGAATCCTCGACATTGTGGTTCATCCGATGAGATCATCGTGGAGCATGTGGGAGCCAACATGGGTATCCAGATCCCGCTGTTGGTTATTGACCGGAGAGTCGTCTCGGTCATGTCTGCTTGTCTCCCGAACCCGTAGGGTCTACACACTTAAGGTTCGGTTACGCTAGGGTTGTAGGGATATGTATATGCAGTAACCCGAATGTTGTTCGGAGTCCCGGATGAGATCCCGGACGTCACGAGGAGTTCCGGAATGGTCCGGAGGTAAAGATTTATATATGGGAAGTCCTGTTTCGGGCATCGGGACAAGTTTCGGGGTTATCGGTATTGTACCGGGACCACCGGAAGGGTCCCGGGGGTCCACCGGGTGGGTCCACCTGTCCCGGGGGGGCACATGGGCTGTAAGGGGGTGCGCCTTGGCCTAATGGGCCAAGGGCACCAGCCCCACATAGGCCCATGCGCCTAGGGTTTAGAAGGGGAAGAGTCCTAGGAGGGTAAGGCACCTCCTAGGTGCCTTGGGGGGGAGGGAAACCTCCCCTTGGCCGCCGGCCATAGGAGATTGGATCTCCTAGGCTGCGCACCCCCCCCCTTGGCACCCCTATATATAGTGGGGGGAGAGGAGGGACTTAATACCGGAACGCCTCGGCCTTTGGTTGCCTCCTTCTCCCTCCCCAACACCTCCTCAACCTCCATAGTGCTTAGCGAAGCTCTGCCGGAGTACTGCAGCTCCATCAACACCACGCCGTCGTGCTGCTGCTGGTGCCATCTCCCTCAACCTCTCCTCCCTCCCTTGCTGGATCAAGAAGGAGGAGACGTGGCTGTTCCGTACGTGTGTTGAACGCGGAGGTGCCGTCCGTTCGGCGCTGGTCATCGGTGATTTGGATCACGTCGAGTACGACTACATCATCACCGTTCTTTTGAACGCTTCCGCTCGCGATCTACAAAGGTATGTAGATGCATCTAATCACTCGTTGCTAGATGAACTCCTAGATGATCTTGGTGAAACGAGTAGGAAATTTTTTGTTTTCTGCAACGTTCCCCAACAGTGGCATCATGAGCTAGGTCTATGCGTAGTTCTTCTTGCGCGAGTAGAACACAATTTGTTGTGGGCGTAGATTTGTCAACTTTCTTGCCGTTACTAGTCCTTTCTTGCTTCAGCGGTATTGTGGGATGAAGCGGCCCGGACCAACCTTACACGTACGCTTACGTGAGACCGGTTCCACCGACTAACATGCACTAGTTGCATAAGGTGGCTGGCGGGTGTCTGTCTCTCCTACTTTAGTTGGAGCGGAATCGATGAACAGGGTCCTTATGAAGGGTAAATAGAAGTTGACAAATCACGTTGTGGCTTTAACGTAGGTAAGAAAACGTTCTTGCTAGAACCCTAATTCAGCCACGTAAAACTTGCAACAACAATTAGAGGACGTCTAACTTGTTTTTGCAGCAAGTGGTTTGTGATATGATATGGCCAAAGTTGTGATGAATGATGAATGATCTATATGTGATGTATGAGATGTTCATGCTATTGTAATAGGATTCACGACTTGCATGTCGATGAGTATGACAACCGGCAGGAGCCATAGGAGTTGTCTTTATTCTTTTATATGACCTGCGTGTCATCAAGAAACGCCATGTAAATTACTTTACTTTATTGCTAAACGCGTTAGCCATAGTAGTAGAAGTAATAGTTGGCGAGCAACTTCATGGAGACACGATGATGGAGATCATGATGATGGAGATCATGGTGTCAAGCCGGTGACAAGATGATCATGGAGCCCCAAGATGGAGATCAAAGGAGCTATGTGATATTGGCCATATCATGTCACGTTTATTATTTGATTGCATGTGATGTTTATCATGTTTTGCATCTTGTTTACTTAGAACGACGGTAGTAAATAAGATGATCCCTCACAATAATTTCAAGAAGTGTTCCCCCTAACTGTGCACCGTTGCGACAGTTCGCTGTTTCAAAACACCACGTGATGATCGGGTGTTTTATTCAGACGTTCACATACAACGGGTGTAAGACAGATTTACACATGCAAACACTTAGGTTGACTTGACGAGCCTAGCATGTACAGACATGGCCTCGGAACACAGAAGACCGAAAGGTCGAGCATGAGTCGTATAGAAGATACGATCAACATGAAGATGTTCACCGATGTTGACTAGTCCGTCTCACGTGATGATCGGACACGGTCTAGTTTAACTCGGATCATGTAATACTTAGATGACCAGAGGGATGTCTAATCTAAGTGGGAGTTCACTAATAATTTGATTAGTTGAACTTAATTATCATGAACTTAGTCTAAAATCTTTGCAATATGTCTTGTAGATCAAATGGCCAACGTAGTCCTCAACTTCAACGCGTTCCTAGAGAAAACTAAGCTGAAAGACGATGGCAGCAACTATACGGACTGGGTCTGGAACCTGAGGATCATCCTCATAGCTGCCAAGAAAGATTATGTCCTACAAGCACCGCTTGGTGACGCACCCGTTCTCCCTGCAGAACAAGATGTTATGAATGCTTGGCAGGCACGTTTCGATGACTACTCCCTCGTTCAGTGCGGCATGCTTTACAGCCTAGAGCCGGGGCTCCAAAAGCGTTTTGAGAGACATGGAGCATATGAGATGTTCGAAGAGCTGAAAATGGTTTTCCAAGCTCATGCCCGGGTCGAGAGATATGAAGTCTCCGACAAATTCTTTAGCTGTAAGATGGAGGAAAACAGTTCTGTCAGTGAGCACATACTCACTATGTCTGGGTTGCATAACCGCTTGACTCAGCTGGGAGTTAATCTCCCGGATGATGCGGTCATTGACAGAATCCTCCAGTCGCTTCCACCAAGCTACAAGAGCTTTGTGATGAACTTCAATATGCAGGGGATGGAAAAGACCATTCCTGAAGTATTTGCTATGTTGAAATCAGCAGAGGTAGAAGTCAGAAAGGAACATCAAGTGTTGATGGTCAATAAAACCACTAAGTTCAAGAAAGGCAAGGGTAAAAAGAACTTCAAGAAGGACGGCAAGGAGGTTGCCGCGCCCGGCAAGCAAGCTGCTGGGAAGAAGCCAAAGAATGGACCCAAGCCCAAGACTGAGTGCTTTTATTGCAAGGGAAGCGGTCACTGGAAGCGGAACTGCCCTAAGTACTTAGCGGATAAGAAGGCCGGCAAAACAAAAGGGGCTGCGGAATAAGCGGAAACTGGCAAAGGACGAGGTGACGATGCGCGTCGGGAATGGTTCCAAGGTCAATGTGATCGCCGTCGGCACGCTACCTCTGCATCTCCCTTCGGGATTAGTTTTAAACCTTAATAATTGTTATTTAGTGCCAGCTTTGAGCATGAACATTG
The DNA here is from genome assembly GCF_018294505.1 of Triticum aestivum. NCBI lineage: Eukaryota > Viridiplantae > Streptophyta > Magnoliopsida > Poales > Poaceae > Triticum > Triticum aestivum. The sequence goes on from NC_057812.1 coordinate 664,755,233, forward strand.
TATCGGGATCTCGTTTAATTCGAGATGGCTACTCTTTTAAATCTGAGAATAATGGTTGTTCCATTTTTATGAGAGATATGTTTTATGGTCATGCTCCTATGGTGAATGGTTTATTCCTTATGAATCTCGAACGTGATGCTACACATATTCATAATGTGAGTACCAAAAGAAGTAAGGTTGATAATGATAGTCCCACATACTTGTGGCACTGCCGCCTTGGTCACATAGGTGTTAAACGCATGAAGAAGCTCCATGCTGATGGACTTTTAGAGTCTCTTGATTATGAATCATTTGACACGTGCGAACCATGCCTTATGGGTAAAATGACCAAGACTCCGTTCTCAGGAACAATGGAGCGAGCAACCGACTTATTGGAAATCATACATACTGATGTGTGCGGTCCGATGAGTGTTGAGGCTCGCGGTGGCTATCGTTATGTTCTCACCCTCACTGATGATTTAAGTAGGTATGGGTATATCTACTTAATGAAACACAAGTCTGAAACCTTTGAAAAGTTCAAGGAATTTCAGAGTGAGGTTGAAAATCAACGTGACAGGAAAATCAAGTTTCTACGATCAGATCGTGGAGGAGAATACTTGAGTCACGAGTTTGGGGCACACTTAAGAAAATGTGGAATAGTTTCACAACTCACGCCGCCTGGAACACCTCAGCGTAATGGTGTGTCCGAACGTCGTAATCGCACTCTGTTAGATATGGTGCGATCTATGATGTCTCTTACCGATTTACCGCTTTCTTTTTGGGGCTATGCTTTAGAGACTGCCGCATTCACTTTAAATAGGGCTCCGTCGAAATCCGTTGAGACGACACCGTATGAATTATGGTTTGGGAAGAAACCTAAGCTGTCGTTTCTAAAAGTTTGGGGATGCGATGCTTATGTCAAGAAACTTCAACCTGAAAAGCTCGAACCCAAATCGGAAAAATGCGTCTTCATAGGGTACCCAAAAGAAACTATTGGGTACACCTTCTACCTCAGATCCGAAGGCAAGATCTTTGTTGCCAAGAATGGGTCCTTTCTGGAGAAAGAGTTTCTCTCGAAAGAAGTAAGTGGGAGGAAAGTAGAGCTTGATGAAGTATTGCCTCTTGAACCGGAAAATGGCGCAACTCAAGAAAATGTTCCTGAGGTGCCTGCACCGACTAGAGAGGAAGTTAATGAAAATGATCAAGATACTTCTGATCAAGCCCCTACTGAAATCCGAAGGTCCACAAGGACACGTTCCGCACCAGAGTGGTACGGCAACCCTGTCTTGGAAATCATGTTGTTAGACAACGGTGAACCTTCGAACTATGAAGAAGCGATGGCGGGACCGGATTCCGACAAATGGCTGGAAGACATGAAATCCGAGATAGGATCCATGTATGAAAACAAAGTATGGACTTTGACTGACTTGCCCGTTGAGCGGCAAGCCATAGAAAATAAATGGATCTTTAAGAGGAAGACAGACGCGGATGGTAATGTGACCATCTATAAAGCTCGGCTTGTTGCTAAGGGTTATCGACAAGTTCAAGGGGTTGACTACGATGAGACTTTCTCACCGGTAGCGAAGCTGAAGTCCGTCCGAATCATGTTAGCAATTGCCGCATTCTATGATTACGAAATATGGCAAATGGACGTCAAAACGGCATTCCATAATGGTTTCCTTAAGGAAGAATTGTATATGATGCAGCCGGAAGGTTTTGTCGATCCTAAGAATGTTGACAAAGTGTGCAAGCTCCAACGCTCGATTTATGGGCTGGTGCAAGCATCTCGGAGTTGGAACATTCGCTTTGATGAGATGACCAAAGCGTTTGGATTTACACAGACTTATGGAGAAGCTTGCGTTTACAAAAAGGTGAGTGGGAGCTCTGTAGCATTTCTCATATTATATGTAGATGACATACTTTTGATGGGAAATGATATAGAACTCTTGGACAGCATCAAGGCCTACTTGAATAAAAGTTTTTCAATGAAGGACCTTGGAGAAGCTGCTTATATATTAGGCATCAAAATCTATAGAGATAGATCAAGACGCCTCATAGGTCTTTCACAAAGCACATACCTTGATAAGATATTGAAGAAGTTCAATATGGATCAATCCAAGAAGGGGTTCTTGCCTGTGTTGCAAGGTATGAAATTGAGCTCAGCTTAATGTCCGACCACGGCAGAAGATATAGAAGAGATGAGCGTCATCCCCTATGCCTCAGCCATAGGTTCTATTATGTATGCCATGCTGTGTACCAGACCTGATGTAAACCTTGCCGTAAGTTTGGTAGGAAGGTACCAAAGTAATCCCGGCAAGGAACACTGGACAGCGGTCAAGAATATCCTGAAGTACCTAAAAAGGACTAAGGAAATGTTTCTCGTTTATGGAGGTGACGAAGAGCTCGTCGTAAAGGGTTACGTCGACGCTAGCTTCGACACAGATCTGGATGACTCTAAGTCACAAACCGGATACGTGTATATTTTGAATGGTGGGGCAGTGAGCTGGTGCAGTTGCAAGCAAAGCGTCGTGGCGGGATCTACATGTGAAGCGGAGTACATGGCAGCCTCGGAGGCAGCACATGAAGCAATATGGGTGAAGGAGTTCATCACCGACCTAGGAGTCATACCCAATGCGTCGGGGCCGATCAAGCTCTTCTGTGACAACTCTGGAGCTATTGCACTTGCCAAGGAGCCCAGGTTTCACAAGAAGACAAGGCACATCAAGCGTCGCTTCAACTCAATTCGTGAAAATGTTCAAGATGGAGACATAGAGATTTGTAAAGTACATACGGACCTGAATGTAGCAGATCCGTTGACTAAACCTCTCCCTAGAGCAAAACATGATCAACACCAGAATTCCATGGGTGTTCGATTCATCACAATGTAACTAGATTATTGACTCTAGTGCAAGTGGGAGACTGTTGGAAATATGCCCTAGAGGCAATAATAAAAGCATTATTATTATATTTCCTTGTTCATGATAATTGTCTTTATTCATGCTATAATTGTGTTATCCAGAAATCGTAATGCATGTGTGAATAACAGACACCAACATGTCCCTAGTGAGCCTTTAGTTGACTAGCTCGTTGATCAACAGATAGTCATGGTTTCCTGACTATGGACACTGGATGTCATTGATAACGAGATCACATCATTGGGAGAATGATGTGATGGACGAGACCCAATCCTAAACATAGCACAAGATCGTATAGTTCGTTTGCTAGAGTTTTGGAATGTCAAAGTATCTTTTCCTTAGACCATGAGATCGTGTAACTCCCAGATACCGTAGGAGTGCTTTGGGTATGCCAAACGTCACAACGTAACTGGGTGACTATAAAGGTAGACTACGGGTATCTCTGAAAGTGTCTGTTGGGTGACATGGATCAAGACTGGGATTTGTCACTCCGTATGACGGAGAGGTATCACTGGGCCCACTCGGTAATGCATCATCATAATGAGCTCAGAGTGACCAAGTGTCTGGTCACGGGATCATGCATTACGGTACGAGTAAAGTGACTTGCCGGTAACGAGATTGAACGAGGTATTGGGATACCGACGATCGAATCTCGGGCAAGTAACATATCGATAGACAAAGGGAATAGCGTACGGGGTTGATTGAATCCTCGATATCGTGGTTCATCCGATGAGATCATCGTGGAGCATGTGGGAGCCAACATGGGTATCCAGATCCCGCTGTTGGTTATTGACCGGAGAGTCGTCTCGGTCATGTCTGCTTGTCTCCCGAACCCGTAGGGTCTACACACTTAAGGTTCGGTTACGCTAGGGTTGTAGGGATATGTATATGCAGTAACCCGAATGTTGTTCGGAGTCCCGGATGAGATCCCGGACGTCACGAGGAGTTCCGGAATGGTCCGGAGGTAAAGATTTATATATGGGAAGTCCTGTTTCGGGCATCGGGACAAGTTTCGGGGTTATCGGTATTGTACCGGGACCACCGGAAGGGTCCCGGGGGTCCACCGGGTGGGTCCACCTGTCCCGGGGGGCACATGGGCTGTAAGGGGGTGCGCCTTGGCCTAATGGGCCAAGGGCACCAGCCCCACATAGGCCCATGCGCCTAGGGTTTAGAAGGGGAAGAGTCCTAGGAGGGTAAGGCACCTCCTAGGTGCCTTGGGGGGGAGGGAAACCTCCCCTTGGCCGCCGGCCATAGGAGATTGGATCTCCTAGGCTGCGCACCACCCCCCCTTGGCACCCCTATATATAGTGGGGGGAGAGGAGGGACTTAATACCGGAACGCCTCGGCCTTTGGTTGCCTCCTTCTCCCTCCCCAACACCTCCTCAACCTCCATAGTGCTTAGCGAAGCTCTGCCGGAGTACTGCAGCTCCATCAACACCACGCCGTCGTGCTGCTGCTGGTGCCATCTCCCTCAACCTCTCCTCCCTCCCTTGCTGGATCAAGAAGGAGGAGACGTGGCTGTTCCGTACGTGTGTTGAACGCGGAGGTGCCGTCCGTTCGGCGCTGGTCATCGGTGATTTGGATCACGTCGAGTACGACTACATCATCACCGTTCTTTTGAACGCTTCCGCTCGCGATCTACAAAGGTATGTAGATGCATCTAATCACTCGTTGCTAGATGAACTCCTAGATGATCTTGGTGAAACGAGTAGGAAAATTTTTGTTTTCTGCAACGTTCCCCAACACGTTGTCACGTTTGGTAGCACACAAAGTGTTCCTCCGATAAACGGGAGTTGCATAATCTCATAGTCATAGGAACATGTATAAGTCATGAAGAAAGCAATATCAACATACTAAACGATCAAGTGCTAAGATAACGGAATGGGTCAAGTCAATCACATCATTCTCGTAATGATGTGATCCCATTGATCAAATGACAACTCATGTCTATGGCTAGGAAACATAACCATCTTTGATCAACGAGCTAGTCTAGTAGAGGCATACTAGTGACACTCTGTTTGTCTATGTATTCACACATGTATCATGTTTCCGGTTAATACAATTCTAACATGAATAATAAATATTTATCATGATATAAGGAAATAAATAATAACTTTATTATTGCCTCTAGGGCATATTTCCTTCAAAACATCCCTCCAGGAGGGGGAAATCGTCACCATCGTCATCACCATCGATCCTCTCATCAGGAGGGGGTCAATCTCCATCAACATTTTCACCAGCACCATCTCCTCTCAAACCCTAGTTCATCTCTTGTATCCGATCTTTGTCTCAAAATCTCAGATTGGTACCTGTGGGTTGCTAATAGTGTTGATTACTCCTTGTAGTTGATGCTAGTTGGTTTACTCGGTGGAAGATTATATGTTCAGATCCTTTATGCATATTAATACCCCTCTGATTATGAACATGAATATGATTTGTGAGTAGTTTTGTTTGTTCCTGAGGACATGAGAGAAGTCTTGCTATAAGTAATCATGTGAATTTGGTATTCATTCGATATTTTGATGAGATGTATGTTGTCTTTCCTCTAGTGGTGTTATGTGAAAGTCGACTACATGACACTTTACCATTGTTTGGGCCTAGGGGAAGGCATTGGGAAGTAATAAGTAGATGATGGGTTGCTAGAGTGAGAGAAGCTTAAACTCTAGTTTATGCGTTGCTTCATAAGGGGCTGATTTGAATCCATATGTTTCATGCTATGGTTAGGTTTACCTTAATTCTTCTTTCGTAGTTGCGGATGCTTGCGAGATGGGTTAATCATAAGTGGGATGCTTGTCCAAGGAAGGGAAGTACCCAAGCACCGGTCCACCCACATATCCAATTATTAAAGTAACGAACGCGAATCATATGAGCATGATGAAAACTAGCTTGACGATAATTCGCATGTGTCCTCGGAAGCGCTTTCCTTTATATAAGAGTTTGTCCAGGCTTGTCCTTTGCTACAAAAAGGATTGAGCCACCTTGCTGCACCTTGTTTACTTTTTGTTACTTGTTACCCGTTACGAATTACCTTATCACAAAACTATCTGTTACCGATAATTTCAGTGCTTGCAGAGAATACCTTACTGAAAACCGTTTGCCATTTCCTTTCTGCTCCTCGTTGGGTTCGACACTCTTACTTATCGAAAGGACTACAATAGATCCCCTATATTTGTGGGTCATCGCGCGTTACTGCGGTAACTTTGTTAAAAAATACGACGTAGTTGCTAAAAATAACTAAATTTGATGAAAAGAATGTATAAGCTTGAATATCAATAAAAGAAAAGCATCAAAAAAGAGAATTAGAACTTTTGAATTACAGTTAAGTAAGTCTTTTCGAACAACAATGTGAAGGATGACTAACATGAATATATGATGTGGCAGCATTGCATGAATACACTAATGCAAAAATAATTGTAATTTATAAGTTAAATGCATGACTCGTTTGTGTGGTGGATTTTGCATGGCTTAGTGGGAGAGAAGACTTAAATGCATGACTAAATGTTTTGCCAAAAATACGTGTGTTCTGGTGGCAAGTACTGACGGACATGGTGCCAAGCTACAACAAATTGAAGTGGTGACATATTAAGGTGATCTCGACGTGTCCCATGTGTGGGCATGGAGATGAGACTCTGTATCACTGTTTGAATACATGTGATCACGCGTGGTTGTTTTGGGAGGAGGAAGAAAGATTCTTCAAAGTTAAACTACCAAAGCTCCACCCAGGCACATGGTCAGCAGACATGCTGGACACGAGCATTGTCAGCAAGGACGTAGGTGCAGTTCTGGTCACTGTAATGTGGGCAATTTGGCATAGTAGAAATAAATATTCTCATGGGGAGGAAAATTTCCAGCCTAAGCAATCAATGCTCATCATTGCTGAGATTGTATGGGTGCTGGAGATGCCTCAATCTTCAAGGCAAAAGAAGCAACCTGCATGTTGCCGGTGGGCAGCCCCGACATCGGGATGGATCAACATCAATGTTGATGGCGCTATCGACACTACTATGGGAAAAGGTGGTGCGGGGATGGTGGCCAGGGATCACGAGGGTCTCTTACAAGCAGTAATGTGTGCTAAGTATGATGGTATTACGGATCCACTTAGCTTGGAAATCCTGGCCTGCCGAGATGGAGTGCTTGTTGTGACAGAAAAGGGCTACCACTCTCTTTTCATTGAGAGAGATTGTTCCGATGCCAAGTAACATTGTGGACGAAGAAGGACGGACGACCGCTAGGTGTGCATATTCTTAAGGAAATGCAAAGACGAGTTATTTAATTTTCAGGGTTTTGAGCTTCGGTATATTAGCTGTATTGGAAATGATGAAGCACAATGTTGCGCTAAAGAAGCTCTAGGCATAGGAGATATTGTAACATACTCTTTTGTAATCCATTGCTTCCCGAGTGATCATTTGCACTTGGATGGGCTGCCGCTAATTGATTATATCCCGGAGAGAAGAGCTTCAGAAAAAAAAACTAAGCTATTGCTATTTGCTACTCGCGAGCGGCGAATATGATTTTTTTAGGGGTCGCAAATAGGATTTCTATGTGACGCTCGCTGCGCCCAACAGGAGCGAGCTGCAAAATGACGGGCCTGATGGCCCACCAGCCTATTGGAGAACCGGAACACTGTAGTATGTCTCGCTTACAGCTAGACCTAGGGAACCCTCGCGTGAAGGAGAGGCACAGATGGGCAGGCCCAGGTGCACGGGAGGCCACAACCTCATTTTTTCTGTTTTATTTTCTTTCTGTTTTAGTTATTTGATTTATTTTTTACTATCTTTTTACTCTCAAATAATCCAAATATATGTATTAAAAATCCATTCTACACGAAAAGATTGAAAAATGTGGACCAAGCTTTGAAAAATGTGAAATGTGTAGATATAAAATCTTTATCACATATACGAAAAAAATAAAAGATTATTTCAAACTTTGATCATGTATTTTAAAAATGTTGAACAGGTATTTGAAATATGTTAATCAAGCATTTGAAAAATATTAAATATGTATGGAAAAATGTTGACCATGTATTAAAATATAATGTTGAAAAAATTTGATCATGTGTTTGAAAAATGGTAATCATGCATTTGAATAAACGTTGAACATGTGTTTAAAAAACCTTAATCAAGCATTTTAAAACAATTGTACAGAGAAATGTTAATCATGCATTTTTTTAAAAATGCACAAAAATCTTGAGCATTTATAAGAAATATTTAATCTTGTGGTTGAAACATAATTATCAAGAATTAAAAAAAAATAGAAAAAAAGAAAAAAAATGAAGACTCTGTATAAAAAATTCTAAACTTGTGTTTGGGAAATGTTATACATTTATTGGATTTTTTTATTATGTGTATGTAAAAAATGTGTATAGAAAAGCAATGAATAACCTAGAGAAAACAAAAGAAAACAGAAGGAAAATGATAATAAAAACAAAACCAGATAAAATTAAAGAAAAAATAACTAAATAAAATAGCGTTGAAAGCCAAGAAATAAACAAAGCACACTGAAGGAAAAAAAAGAAGGAAGGAAAAAGAAAAAATACAGTGAAAATGGAGGAGAAACGAAGAAAATTGGTGAAAAACAAAAAAGGAAGAAAACCAGCCAGAACCGAGTGAGAAACAAAGAAAATGGTTAAAAACAAATAAAAACAGAGAAAGTAGTGAGGAAACAAAGAAAATCAAGAAAAAAACCCGAAAAACTTAGAGCAACGAGTGAGCGAACTCCGGCGAAAAACTAGTGAACGAAAAAAAAAACTGGGGTGGCGGCATAGCTACATCGCAGAGGACGGAGCTTCAGTGAGACAAAATGATGTCTCACGTGATGCGAGATATAGTCACCGCAAGACTATAGCGTCTAAGTACAGCATTATTACTATAGCATGTATTTTTAGGGAAAGTAGACAATATTTGAGAACCATGAATCCGAATATATTTTAAAAACATTTTTTAAATCATGAACAAAATATTAAATTCCAAACATTTTTGGAATAACAAAAAAATTGAAATTATGAATACCTTCTGAATTTCCAAACATTTTCTAAATAAACATGATTCTTTTGAAATTAAAAAAACGATTTCAGATAGTTAACTATTTAAGAATGCAAAAAACAAAATTTGTAAACACAAAGAATTTTTCAAAAGTGCGTCCATTTTTTGAAAACCTGAACACTCTTCCATATTTGGGTATATTTTTTAAATTTAGGTTTTTTAAGGCAAAAAGGAAAGGAAAACCAGTGAAAGAAAAAATAACCAGAAAGGTAAAAACCACGAGGAAAACAAAACTGAAAAAACGGAGCCTAGGTAAGCTACTTGGGCATGCAGTTCTGTTGTTCGCTCGCTGGCTCACCTATGCGAAGCTGCGGCATTTTGCCTTAGTGATCGGCAAATAGGGATTTCGGATTTCTCTTGTTTTTTTTTTTTTGAACACTTCGGATTTCTCTTGTATGTAACCAGCGTCGGTCGCGAACAAACAAATCTCGGGCGCGCCAATGGGCCGAGGCTTTGCAGGCTCAGCGCGCCCAAGGATCATGATGGGCCCGAAAACCAAATGGAGAAGAACTCGGGTCGCTGCATGCACCCGTCCGCGTAGGACACGGTGACGAATGGATCGACGACATCACGGAAAGCGAGAGCAACAGAGTGGCTCCAGGCGCGGCCGGCGTAACATGCGGGCGGTGCCGGCTGGTCCGGGCACGCACCGCCAGCGATCACGCGCCGACCTGCGGGCACGCACAGTACCACCAAGCCAGGCGGAGAGCGACGCCTCAGGGCGGCGGCACCGTTGCACAGCGATCAAACATGGCGATCTGAGCATGCATGCAGGAACGAACATCGGAACAGCGCCTCGTGCCGTGACACCCGTGCGACGGTGCGAGCAGTCGCTCGCTGGAGCGGCCCGAGGGACGGACGTGCGGCAGAGCAGTGAGCACTGGCGGTAGCGGGCGCCTTTGCGTGACACTTGAGAGCATCACGACGATGTTGCATTGGTCCTCCCAGGCACAAAAGCAACGCGAACCGCCTAGCTAGCTAGACGACTCCTTTGCAGGCTTGTTCGGTGCTGGTGGTTTCATGTCTTGGAATCTTTGCTTGCGGGCAAACCCTAGCAGCTAAGCTACTCCGACAGGATCGCTAGTGCCATCGATGCTCAAGCGGACTCAAACGCACCGATCTAGCCATGCGACCGTAGCTAGCGCACTGTATGAACCACCACCACCACCTCCCACTATGCTGGGGATCTCCCCTCCCACGATCGCTAGGCGAAGGAGGAGCCGCGCGCGTCTTTCCATGGCATCTCCGTGTCCACTGTATCAGCATCCTAGGCAGGCTATAACGAAGGAAGTACGTACGTACGTACGTACTTGGAAGCGAGCGAATTACTGTGATCCACGGGTGCGGCCAAAGAGGACCAGTAACTGCATATGCAGCCTATCGACATTGATTCGGCTAGATCGGGGGCACATGTACTGCCCCGTACACGAACGCCACGCGGGACGACTCCCTCCGGAGAGAGATCCCTCAATCTTCAAAGGAAAAGAAGCAACCTGCACTTTGCTGGTGGGCAGCCCCTGCATCCGGTAGGATCAAGATCAATGTCGACGGCGATGTCGACACTGTTATGGGAAAAGGTGGTACGAGGGTGGTGGCTAGGGATCATGAGGATCTATTCCAAGCAGCAAGGTGTGCTAAGTTTTTTTTTTTGAAAAAGAGGTTAAACCCCGGCCTTGGCATCAATCGATGCATACAACCGTCTTTATTAATTATTTCACAAAAGGTCTGACAAGAAAATCAAGCTACCCGAAGCCACCACTCACACCTACAAACTCGATAATGTGGAGTGCTTTCACCCTCATATCTAAAACCGATGTCGTCGCCGATCCATCCACATTACGTATCGGAACAAATAGCCGGTGCAGCAGACCTAAAGCGCGCATCACATGCACATAGTTTAGAAGCGAGAAGCCGCCATCATCCTCGGACCGCGGACCCATCTTCAGGATAGAGATCCGCATTATCCTTGCCAGTCCAGACATCCGTCGACGTCACCATGGCGCCAACGGCGCCATCGCGCTGCGTGCATTCATCCATACGCGAAGACTCTAGACCATCTGTCGTGCGTATAGCACCTGCCGACCAGACATGACACATCGTAGCACTTGTCGGTCATGCATGACTTGACATCTCCACCGAAGCTCCGTGCAATACTTAGCCGCTCCACCTCCTGCCTCTGTCTTCCAGCGCTACTCACAAAACGATGCTCCCAAGAGAGTAACGACAACGCAGTACCATCACCGTCCGATCTGGATGACCAAATCTTGGGGTTCCCCCGAAGCAGCACGAGTGGGTCAACAGAAGTTACACGACGATGCATTCATCAAGGTAATGACGAAAAACGCCGCCATCGCCCGCCAATGGCTCGGTTTTCACCGACAACTCTGTCTCCCCAACTCGCAGCCAGGACTACATGACGGATTTGGAGATCCGACCACCCAGCCTCAGGCTGACCAACTCCGGCAAAGGAGGCGGGCACCACCGCCACGCCCAGGGCCAGAGCCCCCGACGTCCTCGTGATGCGAGTCGATCCCAGGGACATCATGCCGTTGACGGGACGGTACACGTGAAGGAAATATGCCCTAGAGGTAATAATAAAGTTGTTATTTATATTTCCTTATTTCATGATAAATGTTTATTATTCATGCTAGAATTGTATTAACCGGAAACTTGATACATGTGTGAATACATAGACAAAGCAAAGTTTCCCTAGTGTGCCTCTACTTGACTAGCTCATTAATAAAAAATGGTTAAGTTTCCTGACCATAGACATGTGTTGTCATTTGATGAACGGGATCACATCATTAGGAGAATGATGTGATGGACAAGACCCATCCGTTAGCTTAGCATAATGATCGTTAAATTTTATTGCTATTGCTTTCTTCATGACTTATACATATTTCTTTGACTATGCGATTATGCAACTCCACCTTGTGTGCTATCAAACGTCACAACGTAACTGGTTGATTATGAAGATGCTCTAGGGTGTCTCCGAAGGTGTTTGTTGGGTTGGCATAGATCAAGATTAGGATTTGTCACTCCGAGTATCGGGGAGGTATCTCTAGGCCCTCTCGGTAATGCACATCACGATAAGCCTTGCAAGCAATGTGACTAATGAGATTAGTTGCGGGATGATGCATTATGGAATGAGTAAGAGACTTGCCAGTAACGAGATTGAACTAGGTATGAGGATACCGACGATCGAATCTCGGGCAAGTAACATGCCGATGATAAAGGGAATGACGTATGTTGTCCTTACGGTTTGACCGATAAAGATCTTCGTAGAATATGTAGGAACCAATATGAGCATCCAGGTTCCGATGTTGGTTATTGATCGGAGATGTGTCTCGGTCATGTCTACATAGTTCTCGAACCCATAGGATTCGTATGCTTCACATTCGATGACGATTTGTATTATGAGTTATGTGTTTTGGTGACCGAAGTTTGTTCGGAGTCCCGGATGAGATCATGGACATGACGAGGAGTCTCGAAATGGCCGAGAGGTAAAGATTGATATATTGGACGAAGGTATTTGGACACCTGAATGGTTTCGGGACATTTCAGATATTTATCGAAGTACCGAGGGGTTACTGGAACCCCCCGGGGAAATATTGGGCCTACATGGGCCATAGGGGAGAGGGGAGGCAGCCCACAAGGGGTGGTCGCGCCCCCTCCCATGGGGAGTACGAATTGGAGTAGGGGAGGGGGCGCGCCCCCCTTTCCTTCTCCTCTTCCCTCTCCCTTCCCCCTTTCCCCCTCCATGAGAAGGAAAAGAGGGGGGGGGGCTGAATCCTACTAGGGCTTGGAGTCCTAGTAGGACTCCCCTCTCCTTGGCGCGCCCCTGGTGGTCGGCCTCCTCCCCACCTCCTTTATATACGTGGGCAGGGCACCCCATGAAGACACACCAATTGTTCCAAGCTGTGTGCAGCATCTCCCTCCACGGTTTACTCCTTCGGTCATGTTCACGTAGTGCTTAGGCGTAGCCCTGCGCGGATCACATCACCATCATCGTCACCACACCGTCGTGCTGACAAAACTCTCCCTCGACACTTTGCTAGATCAAGAGTTCGAGGGACGTCATCGAGCTGAATGTGTGCTAAACTCGGAGGTGCCATACGTTCGGTACTTGATCGGTTGGAGCGCGAAGACGTTCGACTACATCAACCGCATTAACATAACACTTCCGCTTTCGGTCTATGAGGGTACGTGGACACACTCTCCCCTTCTCGTTGCTATGCATCTCCTAGATAGATCTTGCGTGATCGTATGAAATTTTTGAAATTGCATGCTACGTTCTCCAACAGTGGCATCCGAGCCAGGTCTATGCGTAGATGATATGCACGAGTAGAACACAAAGAGTTGTGGGCGATAATAGTCATACTGCTTACCACCAATGTCTTATTTTGATTCGGCGGTATTGTTGGATGAAGCGGCCCGGACCAACCTTACATGTTCACGTTCATGAGACCGGTTCCAACGATAGACATGCAACTTGTTTTGCATAAAGGTGGCTGGCGGGTGTTTGTTTCTCCAACTTTAGTTGAATCTAATTTGACTACAGTCGGTCCTTGTTGAAGGTTAAAACATCACACTTGACGAAAAATCATTGTGGTTTTGATGCGTAGGTAAGAACTGTTCTTGCTAGAAGCCTGTAGCAACCACGTAAAACTTGCAACAACAAACTAGAGGACATCTAACTTGTTTTTGCAGGTCATGTTGTGATGTGATATGGTCAAGACATGATGTGATATACGTTATTGTATGAGATGGTCATGTTTTGTAAAAGTTATCGGCAACTGGTAGGAGCCTTATGGTTGTCACTTTATTGTATGAAATGCAATCGCCATGTAATTGCTTTACTTTATCACTATGCGTTAGCGATAGTTGTAGAAGCAATAGTTGGCGAGACGACAACGACGCTACGATGGAGATCAAGGTGTCAAGACAGTGACGACGGAAATCATGATGGTGCTTTGGAGATGGAGATCAAAGGCACACGATGATTATGGCCATATCATGTCACATATTTTGATTGCATGTGATGTTTATATTTTATGCATCTTATTTTGCTTAGGACGGCGGTAGCATTATAAGATGACCCCTCACTAAAATTTCAAGGTATAAGTGTTCTCCCAGAGTATGCACCGTTGCGACAGTTCATCGTGCCGAGACACCACATGATGATTGGGTGTGATAAGCTCAACATTCACATACAACGGGTGCAAGACAGTTTTCCACGTGTGGAATACTCGGGTTAAACTTGACGAGCCTAGCATGTACAGACATGGCCTTGGGACACTAGAGGCCGAAAGGTCGAACGTGAATCATATAGTAGATATGATCAACATAGAGATATTCACCATTGAAGACTACTCCATCTCACGTGATGATCGGACATGGTTTAGTTGATATGGATCACGTGATCATTTAGATGACTCGAGGGATGTCTATCTAAGTGGGAGTTCTTAAGTAATATGATTAATTGAACTTAATTTATCATGAACTTAGTCCTGACAGTATTTGCATATCTATGTTGTAGATCAATAGCTCGCGTATAGCTCCCCTGTTTTATTTTTGATATGTTCCTAGAGAAAACTTAGTTGAAAGATGATAGTTGCAATGATGCGGACTGGGTCCGTGATCTGAGGATTATCCTCATTGTTGCATAGAAGAATTATGTCCTTGATGCACCTCTAGGTGACAGACCTGTTGTCGGTGTCAAAACCGGCAGATCTCGGGTAGGGGGTCCCGAACTGTGCGTCTAAGGCGGATGGTAACAGGAGGCGGGGGACACGATGTTTACCCAGGTTCGGGCCCTCTTGATGGAGGTAATACCCTATGTCCTGCTTGATTGATCTTGATGATATGAGTATTATAAGAGTTGATCTACCACGACATCGTAGAGGCTAAACCCTAGAAGCTAGCCTATGGTATGATTGTATGTTGTCCTATGGACTAAACCCTCCGGTTTATATAGACACCGAAGGGGGCTAGGGTTACACAGAGTCGGTTACAAGGGAGGAGATCTACATATCCGTATTGCCAAGCTTGCCTTCCACGCCAAGGAGAGTCCCATCTGGACACGAGACGAAGTCTTCAATCTTGTATCTTCATAGTCCAACAGTCCGGCCAAAGGATATAGTCCGGCTGTCGGGAGACCCCCTAATTCAGGACTCCCTCACCTGTTGCAGGAGCTGATGCAGACGTTATGAACGTTTGACAAGCTCGGTATGATGACTACTTGATAGTTTATTGCGCCATAATTTATGGCTGAGAACCGGGACTTCAAAAACGTTTTGAACGCCACAGAGCATATGAGATGTTCCAAGAGCTAAAATTTGTATTTCAGACTCATGCCCTTATTATGAGGTATGAGACCTCTGACAAGTACTTTGCCTACAAGATGGAGGAGAATAGCTCAGCTAGTGAGCATGTGCTCAAAATGTCTGAGTACTACAATCACTTGAATCAAGTGTGAGTTAATCTTCCAAATAAGTTAGTGATTGACAAAGTTCTCTAGTCACTATCACCAAGTTACTAGAACTTCGTGATGAACTATAATATGCAAGGGATAACGGAAACGATTCCCAAGCTCTTCGTGATGCTGAAATCGGTGAAGGTAGAAATCAAGAAAAAGCATCAAGTGTTGATGGTTGACAAGACCACTAGTTTCAAGTAAAAGGGCAAGGGAAAGAAAGGGAACTTCAAGAAGAATGGCAAGCAAGTTTCCACTCTCGTGAAGAAGCCCAAAGCTAGACCTAAGCCTGGAACTGAGTGCTTCTACTGCAAAGGGAATGGTCACTGGAAGCGGAACTACCCCAAATACTTGGCGGATAAGAAAGATGGCAAAGTGAACAAAAGTATATTTGATATACATGTTATTGATGTGTACTTTATTAGTGTTCATAGTAACCCCAGGGTATTTGATACTGGTTCAGTTGCTAAGATTAGTAACTCGAAACAGGAGTTGCAAAATGAACAGAGACTAGCTAAGGGCAAGGTGACGATGTGTGTTGGAAGTGATTCCAAGGTTGATAAGATCACCATCGCACACTCCCTTTACCTTCAGGATTAGTGTTGAACCTAAAATAAATGTTATTTGGTGTTTGCGTTGAGCATGGATATAATTGGATCATGTTTATTGCAATACGCTTATTCCTTTAAGTCAAAGAATAATTGTTGTTCTATTTACATGAATAAAACCTTCTATGGTCATACACTCAATATAAATGGTTTATTGAATCTTGATCGTGGTGATACACATATTCATAATATTGATGCCAAAAGATGCAAAGTTGATAACGATAGTGCAACATATTTGTGGCATTGCCGTTTAGGTCATATTGATGTAAAGCGCATGAAGAAACGCCATGCAGATGGACTTTTGGAATCACTTGATTATGAATCATCTGATGTTTGCGAACCATGCCTCATGGGCAAGATGACTGAAACTACGTTCTACGAAACAATGGAGCGAGCCACTGACTTATTGGAAATAATACATACCGATGTATGCGGTCCCATGAGTGCTGAGGCTCGCGGCAGGTATCGTTATTTTCTGACCTTCATAGATTATTTGAGCATATATGGGTATATCTACTTAATGAAACACAAGTCTGAAACATTTGAAAAGTTCAAAGAATTTCAGAGTGAAGTGGAGAATCATCGTACAAAGAAAATAAAGTTTCTACGATCTGATCGCGGAGGCGAATATTTGAGTTACGACTTTGGCCTTCATTTAAAACAATGTGGAATAGTTTCACAACTCACGCCACCTGGAACACCACAGCGTAATGGTGTGTCCGAACATCGTAATCGTACTTTATTAGATATGGTGCGATCTATGATATCTCTTACCAATTTACAACTATCGTTTTGTGGTTATGCATTAGAGACAGTTGCATGCATGTTAAATAGGGCACCATCTAAATCCTTTGAGACGACACCGTATGAACTATGGTTTGGAAAGAAACCTAAGCTGTCGTTTATTTAAAATTTGGGGTTGCGATGCTTATGTGAACAAGCTTTAGCCTGATAAGCTCGAACCTAAATCGGATAAGTGCGTCTTCATAGGATACCCAAAAGAAACTGTTGGGTACACCTTCTATCACAGATCCGAAGGAAAGATATTTGTTGCTAAGAATGGATCCTTTCTAGAGAAGGAGTTTCTCTCGAAAGAAGTGAGTGGGAGGAAAGTAGAACTTGATGAGGTAATTGTACCTTCTCTGGAATTGGAAAGTAGCTCATCACAGAAATCAGTTCTAGTGATGCCTACACCAACTAGAGAGGAAGCTAATGATAATGATCATAGAACTTCAGATCAACTTACTACCGAACCTCGTAGGTCAACCAGAGCATGTTTCACACCTAAGTGGTATGGTAATCCTGTTCTGGAAGTCATGTTACTAGACCATGACGAACCTACGAACTATGAGGAAGCGATGATGAGCCCAGATTCCGCAAAATGGCTTGAGGCCATGAAATATAAGATAGGATCCATGTATGAGAACTAAGTACGGACTTTGGTTGACTTGCCCAATGATCGGCAAGCCATTGAGAATAAATGGAGCTTCAAGAGGAAGACATGACACTGATGGTAGTGTTACTATCTACAAAGCTTGACTTGTCGCAAAAGGTTTTCGACAAGTTCAAGGTGTTGACTACGATGAGATTTTCTCACTCGTAGCGATGCTTAAGTATGTCCGAATCATGTTAACAATTGCAGCATTTTATGAAATATGGCAAATGGATTTCAAAAACTGCATTCCTTAATGGATTTCTTAAAATAAGAGTTGTATATGATGCAACCAGAAGGT
This sequence comes from Triticum aestivum, assembly GCF_018294505.1. Lineage (NCBI taxonomy): Eukaryota > Viridiplantae > Streptophyta > Magnoliopsida > Poales > Poaceae > Triticum > Triticum aestivum. The sequence continues at coordinate 664,772,984 of NC_057812.1, forward strand.
TTTTGTCGATCCTAAAGGTGCTAACAAAGTGTGCAAACTCTAGCAATCCATCTATGGACAGGTGCAAGCATCTTGGAGTTGGAATATACGCTTTGATAAGGTGATAAAAGCATATGGTTTTATACAGACTTTTGGTGAAGCCTGTATTTACAAGAAAGTGAGTGGGAGCTCTGTATCATTTCTGATAGTATAGTGGATGACATATTGTTGATCGGAAATGATATAGAATTTCTGGATAGCATAAAAGGATACTTGAATAAGAAATTTTCAATGAAAGACATCGGTGAAGCTACTTATATATTGGGCATCAAGATCTATAGAGATAGATCAAGACGCTTGATAAGACTTTCAATGAGTACATACCTTGACAAGATTTTGAAGGAGTTCAAAAATGGACCAGTCAAAGAAGGAGTTCTTGCCTGTATTGTAAGGTGTGAAGTTGAGTAAGACTCAAAGCCCGACCACGACATAAGATAGAGAGATAATGAAAGTCATTCCCTATGCCTCAGCCATAGGTTCTATAAAGTATGCCATGTTGTGTACCAGACCTATTGTGTACCTTTCTGTGAGTTTGTCAAGGGGGTACAATAGTGATCCAGGAGTAGATCACTAGACAACGGTAAAAAATTAACCTTATAGGACTAAGGAAATGTTTCTCAATTATAGAGGTGATAAAGAGTTCGTCGTAAAGATTTACGCCGATGCAAGCTTTGAAACTTATCTAGATGACTCTAAGTCTCAATCTAGATATTTATTGAACATGGGAGCAATTAGCTAGAGTAGCTCCATGTAGAGGATTGTAGACATATAAATTTGCAAAATACATACGGATCTGAATGTGGCAAACCCGTTGACTAAACTTCTCTCACAAGCAAAACATGATCACACCTTAGTACTCTTTGGGTGTTAATCACATAGCGATGTGAACTAGATTATTGACTCTGGTAAACCCTTTGGGTGTTGGTCACACGGCGATGTGAACTATGGGTGTTAATCACATAAATATGTGAACTATTGGTGTTAAATCACATGGCAATGCGAACTAGATTATTGACTCTAGTGCAAGTGGGAGACTGGAGGAAATATGCCCTAGAGGCAATAATAAAGTTGTTATTTATATTTCCTTATATCATGATAAATGTTTATTATTCATGCAATACTAGGAAAAGGGCTATAGAGGATATGGCCACTAATGGCGCACCAGACATGTGGTGCACCACTACTATATAGTAATGGCGCACCATGAGTCGGTGCGCCATTAGTAACAATTTTTTTTTCTTTCCAAAAATTCTAATGGCGCACCAGGGAAGAGTGCGCCATTACTAGTTTAACTAGTAATGGCGCACCTCCAACCCAGTGCGCCACTACTATTTTTTTTGCAAAACTACTAATGGCGCATCTCAAGCTGGTGCGACATTAGTAACAAGGGTTACTAATGGCGCATCTGTCTGTGGTGCGCCATTAGTAACCTGGGACCAGCTAGATATTTTGGACAGCCACACCTACACACTCACTTTCCCCACTTCATTCTCTCCATCTCCTCCTCCAAGCTTGTGTCGGCTGCCTCCTCCTCCTCACCTCATTTGCACCATAGATTCATCAAAATTAAGTGGTTAAATTACCTTTTTTGATAGGTAAGTAAGGGGAAAGCTATCTTTATGTTGTAGATCTACTTTTTTTCTCCCTAGCTCGCTCCAACAACGTGCACATGCACTTTTTATGGCCTTGCTAGATCTATGTATGTTTGTGGTGTTGCATATGTTTGTGTTTGCAAATACCGGTATTTGAAATGCGATAGTTGCCAATATTTTGCCGGAATGTTGATTCATTTCCGTTTGGGCGAGAATTTTGGCACTATGCATTCTTTTTGGTCCTATTTTTAGGGAAAGTCATGACAAATTTTTTCTTGGTTCTAAAATATCATTTTGCTCTACCCCACAGGTGACCATGGTCCGCACGATGACCGAAGGCATTGTGAATAGGTTTTTGAGCTCCGCTAAGGCCGAGATGCTTCAAAAGAACGAGACGGAGATAAGATGTCCGTGTCAAAGATGCAAGCTAAAGAGCCTTATTGCGGACCCGGATTCCGGGCAGGTGCAGGACCACCTGCTCTTGCGTGGTTTCATGGATGGCTATTGGTGGCAAGGTGATGAAGATGACTATGAAGTTGTCCATGGAGGTCGGGCAAGAAATGAGGAAGGGCAGCAAGACAACCACCGTGGCGACGGCGGGCGAGAAGACGAAGAATCTCCAGGACATGATCACGATGGTGATGCCGTACACAGTCATCATGTAGAAGATGCCAGACATGATGAGAGGAAGATCAAGATGAAGGGCATGATCATGAAGATGAAGATGCCAGAGCAGACGACGATGGAGGCTAGGTGCAGGACCCTCATATTCAAGAGCTGCTTCTCAAGCAGACGGATAACGCAAGAGCTGCCGCCCGAGAGAAAGCCAAGCTGGATCAACTGGAGATAGACACGGTTACTCCATTGTATGAAGGATGCAGGCCCGAGGATACCCGCCTGAAAGTAACGCTCATGGCTCTGGAGATGAAGGTAAAACACAAAATGACCGATGCATGCTTCGACGAGAACATGTCATTCTGGCACGAACGTCTTCCCAAGGGGAACAAGTGCCCGACCAGTTTCGAGGAGGCGAAGAAAACCGTGTGTCCTCTGGATTTACCGCACGTGAAATACCATGTGTGCATGAACAATTGCATCATTTATCGGGACGAGCACGCGGAGTCTACCATATGTTCCGTGTGCGGCGTCACTCGATACAAGAAGAGGAAGAAAGCTCCTCGAAAAGTGGTGTGGTACTTTCCGATCACTCCTCGTCTGTAGTGGTATTTCGCGGACCCTAAGGTAGCAAAGCTCCTGCGTTGGCACGCGGATAGGGAGGAGAAGAAGCGAGAAGATGACGGAAATGATCCGGAGATAAATAAAAAAGACAAGATGCTGAGTTACCCTAAGGATGCGAGGCAGTGGCAAGCGTTGAACTTCGAAGACCCATAATTTGGGAACGATCCAAGGAACATCGTGCTGGGCACGAGCACCGATGGAGTCAATTCGTTTGGTAGCCAGAGAAGCACACATAGCACCTGGCCTGTGTTTGTGTGGATGTACAACCTTCCCCCCTGGTTGTGCATGAAGAGGAAGTACATTCACATGAGTATGCTAATTGAAGGGCCAAAACAACCAGGGAACGACATCAATCTGTATCTGGGGCTGCTGAAAGAGGAGCTAGACACATTGTGGAAAACGCCAGCCAATACGTGGGACGCCACAGAGAAAGAATATTTTCCTATGAGAGCCGCACTGCTCACGACGGTGCACGACTATCTCGGTTATGGATATCTCGCAGGGCAGGTGGTCCACGGATTTTCTGGATGCATCAGGTGCATGGATGACACAACGTATCGCCAGCTAGATAGAGATCCCGGGTCTTCGAAAACTGTGTTCATGGGACATCAAAGGTGGCTTCACGATGATGACCCGTGGAGAAAACGCAAGGATCTGTTCGATGGTGAAACCAAACCCCGAAGACGCCCGCGTACGAGGAGCGGCGAGGAAATAGACGAGCTATTGAAAAATTGGAAAGATTGCCCACTGCCGGGAAAGAAGCAAAAGGCACTAGAGCTGGGAAAGAAGTGAAAGGCGCCAGAGCCGCTGCTGAAGGTATGGAAAATGAGGTCTGTTTTCTGGGACTTGCCATACTGGAAGATCCACCATGTGCCTCACAGCCTTGATGTCATGCATATCACGAAGAACGTGTGCGAGAGTCTGCTTGGTACCCTGCTCAACATGCCAGAGAGGACAAAAGATGGGCCGAAAGCAAGGGCAGACTTGAAATCAATGGGCATCAGGGAGGAGCTTCACGCTAATGATGATGATGATGAGGCGAAGCAGGACACAGAAAGTCGTCGCAAAGGCAAAAAGGCCAAGAAGACCGGAAATGACTACCCTCCCGCATGCTTGTCAGGAGGAGATCGAGCAGTTTTTCACCTGCCTCGTAGGAGTAAACTTCCTTACGGTTACGCGGGGAAGATAAGCAGATACCTAGACCCAGCGAAGCAGAAGTTCAGCAGGATGAAGTCTCACGACTGTCACGTGCTGATGACGCAGATACTTCCAGTTGCAATCTGTGGAATCATGGACGCGCACGTCCGTGAAATGCTATTTGACCTATGCAACTTTTTCGATGTCATCTCTTGGAAGTCGGTTGGCGTGAGGCAACTCAGAAGGCTATAGGAAGAGATCATGGTGATACTATGCGAGCTTGAGATGTACTTCCCGCCCGCATTCTTCGACGTTATGGTGCATCTGCTGGTCCATATCGTGGAGGATATCATCCAACTCGACATTCCTGCACAGCATGATGCTGTTTGAAAGGATGAATGGTGTCATCAAAGGATATGTTCGCAACATGTCACTTCTAGAGGGAAGCATAGCCAGGGGCTTTCTGACTGAAGAGTGCATCTCCTACTGCACGAATTATCTAGGCATCGAGAACCCCGTTGGTCTGCCCGTCAACAGGCACCTCGGCAGGCTCGCTGGATGGGGTCACCGTGAGGGTCGCCGCGAAATGCATGTCGACTTCGAGAGTCGACTCGCCGACTTTGAAAGAGCAAACCTAGTCATGCTACAACACATAGATGTGGTCGATCCTTGGGTGGTAGAGCACAAAACCTTTATTGAGAAGACGTACAATGACCGAGGCCAACAGAGGACATACGAAGATATAATCAAAGAGCACAACTCATGTTTCACGCATTGGTTCAAGCAGAAGCTTCTGTCGTACCCTTTACATGAGGATTCTTCCGCGGAAGAACAACTCATATTCGCCTTGTCACAGGGAGCCGAGCACAACCTGATGACCTATGAGGTGTATGATATCAACGGCTACACATTCTACACCGAGCACAAGGACATGAAGAGCGGTGGTTATCAGAACTCCGGGGTAATGATGGAATCCTACACCGGTAACGACAAGGACAGATACTACGGAAGGATCGAGGAGATCTGGGAGCTGAGCTACGCTGGAGAGAAGGTCCCGATGTTCCGTGTCAGATGGGCCAAGAGCGTCCTAAAAGAAGACCGGTATTTCACCACCATGGTTATACCCGAAGCCAAATTCAAGACCGCGGGTGCAAACGTCACCACGAAAAATGAGCCATGGGTACTAGCTTCCCAAGTGGACCAATGCTTCTTCATTACCGACCCGTCAAAGCCAAGTCGTGTTGTCGTGAGGAGAGGCAAAAGGAAGATCATCGGAATGGATGGAGTAGCCAATGAGCAAGACTTCGACAAGTACGGCGACCCAAAGATCGAACATGACGACGACGATGATGTAGCAGCATACACCACAAGAAGAAGCAGGACCACCCTACCTAAAGGACATCCGTTCCACAAAAGAACTCCATTTGCGAAAAAGAAGGGCAAGAAGATTGTGAACAGATAGCTAGCTAGCTAAGATCGATTGTATTTAAATCGTAGTCTTCATTTCTCGATTGTATTACATGGGCACTTTTTGAAATCATGAATATTTTTAAATTCATGGGCACTTTTTGAATTCATGAATATTTTTTCAAATTTGATGAATATTTTTAAATCTCGATCGCTATCCCCTCCATCTCGATCTCGATCCACCCCGCACCCTCCCCCGCTAGCTCCACCGCCGCTGACGAACCACCGCACCCTCCCCCGCTCCACCACCGCCGCCGACCCACCGCACCCTCCCCGGCCCACTCCACCGCCGCCGAGCACCCCCATTTGATGATATTTTCAAATAACAAATTTGATGACATTTTTTCATGTTCATAAAGAATTATTACTGTTTTTATAAAAAAATATTACTGTTTTTATAAAAAAATATTAAAAAATAGCAACAAAAAAAATAATAATAAAAACATACTAATGGCGCACTGCTCGTGTAGTGCGCCATTGCTATCTAAAAAAACATTCTAATGGCGCACCGCTCGGGGGTGCGCCATTGCTATCTAAAAAACATTCTAATGGCGCACCGCTCTGGTAGTGCGCCATTGCTATCTAAAAAAACATTCTAATGGCGCACCGCTCGGGGTGCGCCATTAGTAATCTTCCCCTAGCTCTAACTCGCCCGACCCCTTCGTCCCTCTCTCTCGCTAGATCCAGTCCCCCCCCCCCCCGCGCGCTGCCCTGACCCACGACGCCGCCGCCCCTACGTGCGTCGCCGCCCCCGCGCCCCCACCACTGCAGCTCTGCCATCGCCGACGCCTCCACGACCTCGCCGTCGCCGACAGCCTCCCCGCGTCGGCCCCTCGCCATCTTCCTCTTCGACTACGAGGACCCGGACGAGCTCGGATGCCCTCGAGCCATCCCTTCGCCGCCGCCGCCGCCGCCGACCCCGACCCCTCCGGCGACCGGCCGCGCCTGCCCAGGTACCTCTCCTCCTTCCTCCTTCCTCCATCTCCACCCTTCCTCCCCATTCCATCCCTCCATCCCCTTCACCGTGTCTTGTGTCTCAACACTTCAGGTTAATTGCTTTGCTATGACTTGTGATCTCAGGTTAATTGCTTTGGTATGTGCCATAGATAGCTCATGTGTTGCATTTGTCATGGCTATCATAGACAGACAATAATGACTGTGTTCCTAGGTTTAGACAGACAATGTCTTTCATGCCATTTGTTCAACATCAGACAACATTTGTCATTTGCCACTTGTTCAGTTCAGTAGAGATGCAATGCTGTAAATTGACATATGGAAGTAGTCTGTTAATCTAAATTTTGTTACTGATGATGACAGGAGATTTGTGCACTGTAGTTTGTTAATCTGGACAGCTCAGTAGCTAATGCATTCAATTAGCCAAAGTTTAGTTCTTGTGTACTGTAATTTGTTAATCTGTTACTCCATTTGTTACTGAAATTTTCTCTTGGGGTTTAGTAGTGAGATAGAACATGCATGGTCCAGCATTCAGTTGGAGTATTGCCTAGGTTCAATTAGGTTCAGTAGTGCTACTAGGTTTAATATCGTTGCTCATGTGCTATACTTTGATAGCCTGGAGTGCATTAGGGAGTAGTAGCCAATTAGGTTCAACAGTTAATTGATGGTTTGATACATGATACATTTCATGCACAGGGTGCTAGAGCTGCACTTAACTTGCTAAAATCATCCCCTTGTTCTTACTGGTTATAGAAATTCATTGCTTGTCCTATGTTTTCTGTCAGGGTATTGTTCAGGAAGCTTGCTTGAGTTTGTGTCCTTTAATTTGTAAATCTGCAGTTCTAGCCACATTTAGGATAAGTTGTTGTATATACTGTCATAAAGTTTAGCAAGAACATGGCATCAACAGTGCTACTCTAGTATCTAGTTGGGGAGGGACAAATGGACAGGGAATTACTTGTGATGCCTCTGAATTACTTGTGATCACATTGAGAAAGACTTGTAAAGATGATGATCATCTTTTACAGAAAACAATTTCTGTAAACACGTCAGTAACTTTGCTAGTTTGCTGGGTTTTGTCTCCGACCATCGTGTCGTGATGAATTTGCAGGTACCCCGAGAGGCCCTTGAGTTTGCTGGAATGTCGATTAACTTCCGTTCCAGCAAATTCGGGTACTCCATATGTCCTATTTTCAGCAAAGGTGATGCTGAAATTTTCTGTGAATGTTAGCATGACTTTGCTAAAAATAGGACATATGGGGTACTTGTGACTAATGCATGGGCCGGGGTCTTAGTACTTAATTAAGTAGGATCAACTGCCCCTTTTTTCTTGTTGCATTAAACCATAGGTTTTAGGGTGCCTCGGTGTCGATAAGAACCTAAATGATGAAAGCTTAGGCTTTTAGGGTGCCTCGGCGTCGACAAACCCTAAATGATAAAACCTTGGCTTTTAGGGTGCCTCGGTGTCGATAAGAACCTAAATGATGAAAGCTTAGGCTTTTAGGGTGCCTCGGCGTCGACAAACCCTAAATGATAAAAGCTTAGCTTTTAGGAGGCCTCGGTGTCGACAAACCCTAAATGATGAGACCATGATCTTGTTCCTTGACAATAACCAACTTTTTGACCAAACTTTTTTCCTATTTAGAGCGAAACATGGCCCACAACAATGAGGCCGGCGGTTCGGGCGGCAAGCAATTCTGGGAGCTGTCCCAGGAGATGGAGGAACAACCTCACCGCTATGAGGACGCCGTGGAAGACACCGATCCTGACTACACAACTCCAAGTGGCGTCGGGGATGACACCACTGATGGTGCCGCCGAGGATGCCACCACTGATGCTGCCGCCGAGGATCCCACCACTAATGATGGCAGCGCATGCACAGATGGCAGCCAACCGAAGAGGCAACGGAAGGACCGGCGCCCGAACGCGCTCTGCACTGTCAAGGAGGAATTTACTCAAGTGGACTCCGACGGGAATCCAATGGAGCCCAAACAAATAGTCAAGGGGTACTCGATTTAGCTCGGGTGCATTCTCGGGAGCACCGTCTCGATCAACACCGGGAACCTAAGGAATAAGGACCGAGGGAATTTGTGCAACCTCCTCTTCACGAAGCTGCACGAACGATACAAGTTCCCTGCTGAATTTGAAAACACACGCCTCTCAGGGAATAAAGTGAACAGTGCCGCCCTCACAAGGATGAGCACGGCCCTGTCTACTTGGAAGAGCGTGGTGAAGAGAATGATTGACAAAGGTGATAGTTATGAGAAGATCAAGGCAAAAAATCCTTCGATCAGCGAAGATGACTACAAGGAGTTCAAGATCAAGTGCGAGAGCAGCGCAACCTCCGAATCAAGTCAGTGGGGGAAAGAAATGTGGGAGTTGAACTTAGGGGAACACAAACTTGGTCCCGGCGGTTACAGAGTGGCGGAGCCTATATGGGACAAGGAGGACACGGAGCGTGCCGAGCAAGGCCTACCGCCCCGCTTCGAGAAGTACCGTGACAAGCAGACCAGGAACTATGTCAGGGCCCGATACAAGGAGGACCCGGTAACAAAGGAGCTTACCACGGATCCGAAGACCAGGGCGCTTGAGCTTGTTCTAGCACAGGAGACTGAAAGCAGTAGCGCGGGGTCGTCGACATCACTCTAAATAGGGCGTTGAACGTAATGAAAAAAAAGGATAAGCTCAGTAAGCCGTCGTCAGCTGGTCGTGTGGCCGGCAAAGGCTTGTCCATAAAATGGTCGTCATACTATAACGCTGGTGGGTGAAAGGAGAGAAAGACTAGCTCGGAAAGCCAGTCGCACGAGGTTCAAGAACTCAAGGCATAAGTGGCACGGATTCCGAAGATTGTCCAAGAGCAAGTGCAACAACAACTGGGATCGACGCTCACCGACATTATGCCTACCTTGATTCATGGGCTGACGACGTGGATTGCTAGCGGCCAACAGGGGCACCCCCGATTCCCAGCTTCACGGCCAGCAACTCGCATTGGAGCTTAATGCACCCGGGTGTACGCCGACCGACACCTTGGCAGCAAGCGGCCCCTCCGTCAGTTGCACGCCCGCCGTTGGCGGTGCCTCGACATTAGCCGAGCTCGATGCCATCATCAGGGTAACTAATTAAGCCTCTCGGCCGAGGACTTCATCTCCTTGCCTTTGACTGGGCATCCCTGACGCCCTACATGTTTTCGCAGGGCGCCGCCGACGTTCCGTGCACTCTCCTGCACTTCGTGAATGATGAGTTGGTGATGTCGCCAAGGGCAAAATCGTTCAACCGGGCAACCCCGTGTTCCACGGTAATCCGATGCCACCCACCACGTATAAGGTTCAACTGGTTTGGGTGCTGCCAGGCTGTGACGAGTTGTTACCTCCAATTCGACCTGCTGGGGCCGACGAAGATGATCTGATGACCCTCAGTGCCTGCCTAAGCTGGCCCCTGCTTTGGCCGAAGAGCCAGATTCGTTTGGGGGCGGGGGACACCACCCCAAATACAACACCGCCAGTCGTGCCGGCCCCAAGCCATGGAAAGACCGCCGCAACGCTACCAGACATGCACAAGATCTGAACATGCATATGGCACATGATCCGCACGATGATGACAACGACGACGGTACATTTACCAATGTCGATAAGTACTTCGCCGAACATGGGTACGATGAGGAATTCTTGGTGCCTCCTTCTCAAGAACCCAACCCTACAAAAGATGATCGTGATCTAGCTGGTACCACGGAGAAACCCAATTGCAACAGGCGTCGTCTGACGTTCAGTTCTCAGGAGACGCCTCCAGCTGCCAACTTCACCGAGCCTCAGATAGCCGAGGTGCGAAATATTATCAACCCCAACACACTCAAGAAGGCGGTCTGTGAGCAGAACTTGGTCCCATTACAGCAGAAGAAGAAGGGACGGAAAAGAAAGAGTAACAAGGGTGCGAGCCAACCGGCACCGAGTACGATCAGTGCTCAGGACGGGCCACCTTCACCTAAGGATATATCGAGGAGGGTTCATGTGGCGGGTAGGCCGATGCTACCGACTAATATGCTCAATGCTGCAACCGGTGCTATGCGGAGTCTGCATGACATTGTTCTTTCTTTGGAGAAGCAGCGTCTCAGAGAGAATGATGTGGCATACCCGGTTTTCGTGGCCAAGGTGCCAGAGGGCAAGGGCTTTGTGGATAACGCCATCGGGGGTACGATCGTCCTACGGTTTGATGACATCTTCGCTATGTTTAACCTTCATCCGCTGCACTACACCTTTGTTCGGATATTTTCGCTGAGTATGAAGATGCGGATCATTAGAGACAAGACCCCGGACATCGTGATAGTCGACCCCTTCTACATGCGTGCCAAGATCTTGGGAAACGCTGGGGACCGGCAAGTCGCGAGTTCTTACCTCAAAGGCGTCATTCTGGCAAACCCAGATAAGGATAACTTCCTCGTGCCTTACTTTCCCGAGTAAGTCGTCCCCTCAACCGCCCCGTAACATTTGATTTCTTAGATTTCGATCGTTTTTTAACATTCCGTGTTTTGTGCAGTGACACACATTGCACACTGATCCTCTTAAGCCCGAAACATTCCATGGCCACGTATTTCGACTCGGACCGCCAGTCGAAGAAAGAATACACAAATATCAAGAAAGTTCTTGATGATGTTCTCCCCGGCTACGCCAAATCTGAGGCACCTTCACCAGGGCAGTTCGTAAGTACGGCAATCATGTGTTCGCCCACAATACGATGTTCTGCTGCGTCAAGCAGCCGCCTGGTGGCCAGAAGGATGCCTACTATGCCCTCCATCACATGCGGGTGATCGTACGAGACCATAATCACCTTCTACTACCAAATAATCTCAAAGATTGGGCCGCGAGCTTGTCAGCAATCCAGGACACGGACATCAGACAAGAATTCTTTCGCATCCAGTCGGAGTTTGCGGAAATCATCCATCAAGATGTCCTTCGTACCTTGGGGCAGTTCAACCTCAGAAATCAACTGTCCAACAGTGAGATAGACACAATGCTACAAATGCAGGCTGACAACGCCCGCGATTTCATGACCATCACGATAGACAGCGGCTTCATCCACGCTCCGGTCCCTTGAGTCGAGTCCAAAGTAGTGATGCTACGTGTAGTTCTGAAACATCGATTGGCTCATGTTGTAATTAAACTTTAATGAACTTGTATGTCTCTTTGGTTTGGACAGTCGTTCAACTTAGATGTAATCGATGCTATTAATGTCTTGCTTTTCTATTCCGATCCTTTTGTTGCATACTTATATATTGCTTATGTATTGTCTGTGAATTGCTACTAACGTTTTGTTTGGCTAGTGCATAGAGATGTCGTCGTATGTCGTGTACAAGGGTAAGGTTCCCGGAGTCTACGACGACTGGGAGGAGTGTTGGAGACAGGTTCACCGTTTCAGCGGTAACAGTTACAAAGGGTACACCACTAGGGCGAAGGCGGAATCTAGATACGCGCGCTATCTAGCAGGAGAGAGGAGGGAGCATTGGAGGAACCGGATGAAGACCAGTTTCATCGCGATTATGCTCATCGTGATGACCGCAGCTCTCTTCTATGTGATGGTAGTTTAGATGATCGATATCGACTTGTAATGTGAAGACAAACTCGGTACTCGCGGTCTCGAGACTTGTAATGTTCTATCTTTGTTCGGTCTTTTGAATTTGGAGACTAATATGATGATTTGTATTCGGAGACTAATCTTCTATTGTATTCGATGAATCTGCTGTTGCTGTGTGGTGTTGTATAAATTCTGTCCAATAATATATTTTCTAACCTGTGAAAATATCAGAAAAGAAAAAAACAATCCCTAATATTCATACTAGTGGCGCACCACTCAAGACACTAATGGCGCACTGTAAAAATGACACTAATGGCGCATCACCCACTAGTGCGCCATTAGTATGCCAAAGCACATGGGTACATATGGCCCCCTGGGAGGCATTCTAATGGCACACTATGGGCTATACTAATGGCGCACTGCGTGGTGCGCCATTAGTACACCAGATACTAATGGAGCACCAGTGGTGCACCATTAGTATTTAATTCTAATGGCGTGGTGCTAATGGCGCACCAGTAGTGCACCATTAGTAGGCAAAACTGGTGCGCCACTAGCATGCCTTTTCCTAGTAGTGATGATAGAATTGTATTAAGCGAAAACTTGATACATGTGTGAATACATAGACAAAACAAAGTGTCCCTAGTATGCCTCTACTTGACTAGCTCGTTAATCAAAGATGGTTAAGTTTCCTGACAATAGACATGTGTTGTCATTTGATGAATGAGATCACATCATTAGGAGAATGATGTGATGGACAAGACCCATCCGTTAGCTTAGCATACTGATTGTTAAGTTTTATTGCTATTGCTTTCTTCATGACTTATACATATTTCTTTGACTATGAGATTATGCAACTCCCGAATACTGGAGGAACACCTTGTGTGCTATCAAACGTCACAACATAACTGAGTGATTATAAAGATGCTCTACAGGTGTCTCCGAAGGTGTTTGTTGGGTTGGCATAGATCGAGATTAGGATTTGTCACTCCGAGTATCGGAGAGGTATCTCCGGGCCCTCTCAGTAATGCACATCACGATAAGCCTTGCAAGAAATGTGAATAATGAGATTAGTTGCGGGATGATGCATTAGTGAATGAGTAAAGAGACTTGCCGGTAACGAGATTGAACTAGGTATGAGGATACTGACGATCGAATCTCGGGCAAGTAACATACCGATGACAAAGGGAATGACATATGTTGTCATTACGGTTTGACCGATAAAGATCTTCGTAGAATATGTAGGAACCAATATGAGCATCCAGGTTCCGTTGTTGGTTATTGATCGGAGATGTGTCTCGGTGATGTCTACACAGTTCTCGAACCCATAGGGTCCTCACGCTTAACGTTCAATGACGATTTGTATTATGAGTTATGTGTTTTGGTGACTGAAGTTTGTTTGGAGTCCCGGATGAGATCACGAACACGAGGAGTCTCGAAATGGTCGAGAGGTAAAGATTGATATATTGGACGCACGTATTCGGTCACTGGAATGGTTTCAGGACATTTCAGATATTTATCGGAGTACCGAGGGGTTACCGGAACCCCCTAGGGAAATATTGGGCCTACATGGGCCATAGGGGAGAGGGGAGGCAGCCCACAAGGGGTGGTCGATCGCGCCCCCTCCCATGGGGAGTCCAAATTGGAGTAGGGGAGGGGGCGCGCCCCCCTTTCCTTCTCTTCTTCCCTCTCCCTTCCCCCTTTCCCCCTCCATGAGAAGGAAAAGAAGGGGGGGGGCTGAATCATACTAGGACTCCAAATCCTATAGGACTCCCCTCTCCTTGGCGCGCCCCTGGTGGTCGGCCTCCTCCCCTCCTCCTTTATATACGTGGGCAGGGCACCCCTTGGAGACACACCAATTGTTCCAAGCCGTGTGCGGTGTTGATACGTCTCCAACATATCTACTTTTTCTCACGTTTTTCCTCTTGTTTTGGACTCTAATTTGCATGATTTGAATGAAACTAACCCCGGACTAACGCTGTTTTCAGCTGAACTACCATGGTGTTGTTTTTGTGCAGAAATAAAAGTTCTCGGAATGGAACGAAACTTTTTGAGGATTTTTTATATCAATAATAAGAATTACCGGAGCCAAGACCCACCGGAGAGGGGCCCCTGGGTGGGCACCACCCACCAGGGCGCGCCCCCCTCTCCTGGTGCGCCCAGGTGGGTTGTACCCACCTGGTGGCCCCGCTGACGACCCCCTGATACTATAAAATCACATATTTCCAGAAAAAATTAGGGATAAAGAATTATCACGATCCATGAGATGGAGCCGCCGCCAAGCCCTGTTCTTCCTCGGGAGGGCAGATCTGGAGTCCATTTGGGGCTCCGGAGGGGGTGATCTTCGATCTTCATCATCACCAACCCATCTCCATCACCAATTCCTTGATGCTCCCCACCGGGAGTGAGTAATTCCTTCATAGGCTCGCTGGTCGGTGAGGAGTTGGATGAGATTCATCATGTAATCGAGTTAGTTTTGTTAGGGCCTGATCCCCAGTATCCACTATGTTCTTAGATTGATGTTGCTATGACTTTGCCATCTTAATGCTTGTCACTTTGGGCCCGGCTGCCATGATTTCAGATCTGAATGGTTTATGAATTCATCATTATATCCATGTTTTAGATCCGATCTTACAAGTTATAGTCACCTACTATGTGTTATGATCCGGCAACCCCGGAGTGACAACAACCGGGCCCACTCCCGGTGATGACCGTAGTTTGAGGAGTTCATGTATTCACTATGTGTTAATTCTTTGTTCCGGTTCTCTATTAAAAGGATGCCCTAATATCCCTTAGTTTCCAATATGGACCCCGCTGCCACAGGAGGGTAGGACAAAATATGTCATGCAAGTTCTTTTAATAAATCACGTATGACTATTTACGGAATACATGCCTACATTATATCGATGAACTAGAGCTAGCGCCGTATCGCCCTAGGTTATAACTGTCACATTATGAATATCATCCAACAAGTCACCGATCCAATGCCTACGAATTTTTCCTTATTGATCTTGTTGGGATACTATTTCTATCATCACTGTTACACTTGTTACAAAATTATTGCTATCATTGTTACTGTTACCGTTGCTGCTGTCACTACTATCAAAACTATCAAACTGCTTTGCTACTGATCACTTTGCTGTAGATAATTAATCTCTAGGTGTGATTGAATTGACAACTCAGCTGCTAATACCTTCAAATATTCTTTGGCTCCCGTTGTGTCGAATCTATAAATTTGGGTTGAATACTCTACCCTCAAAAACTGTTGCGACCCCTATACTTGTGGGTTATCAAGACATTTTTCTGGCGCCGTTGCCAGGGAGCATAGCTATATTTGTTGAGCCACTTGGGATTATTATCATATTACCACTGTGAAGAATCTCAAAGATCCAAGACTAAGATATTTCCCTCAAGGACGAGGGAGGTAAGGAACTGCCATCCAGTTCTACTTTAGATTCACCTTCTATTATGAGTAAACTTGCAACACCACCACATGCTATTAATTCTGATATGTAACAAGTTATTGATGATGCTACTTCTACTATGAATGATGCATATGATTATGCTAGTACCTTGCTTGATAATGATGATGTGCCACTTGGTGAATTTCTTGATAAACAAATTGCTAGAGTTATACAACATGATGTTGTTGAATCTGACGATGAGCTTGAAACTGAAACTCCTAAAACACCTGCTAGAACTCTTCCTAGATATGAATTGCCTAAGGTACCGGAAGGTTACGTTATGAATGAAGAAGCAACTAGAGATATTCTTGCTTGCAATGATAGAGATGATCTAGAGAAATTATTGCACAAGTATAAAGAAAAATCTCTGAATGCTAGAATGAAGTGTGATCCTAATTTTGCTACTTCTCCTATCTTTACTGATGATAAGGATTATGAATTCTCTGTCGACCCAGAGTTAATTACTCTGGTTGAATCTGATCCTTTCCATGGTTATGAAACTCAAACTATTGTGGCACATCTTACTAAGTTGAATGATATAGCCACCCTTTTTACTCATGATGAGAAAACTCGTTACTACTTTATTCTCAAAATATTTCCTTTCTCGTTAAAGGGTGATACTAAATCTTGGTACAATACTCTTGCTCCTGGTTGTGTGTGTAATCCCCAGGATATGATTTATTACTTCTCTGAAAAATATTTTCCTGCTCATATGAAACAAGCTGCCTTACAGGAAATATTTAACTTTGTGCAAGCTAAATAAGAGAGTCTCCCACAAGCTTGGGGGAGGCTTTGCCAATTACTCAATGCTTTGCCTGATCATCCTCTTAAGAAAAATGAAATACTTGATATCTTCTATAATGGACTAACCGATGCTTCTAGGGACTTCCTAGATAGTTGTGCTGGTTGTGTTTTCAGGGAACGAACTATTGCTCAATCTGAAGAATTATTGAATAACATATTGAAAAATGATGATGATTGTACTATCCCTGAACCACCACCTAAACCCACTCCGAAGAAGAGGGGTATATTATATCTCATTCCCGAAGATATGCAAGAGGCAAAGAAATCTATGAAGTAAAGAGGTATTAAAGCTAAGGATGTTAAAAATTTACCTCCTATTGAAGAAATACATGGGCTTAATACATGATGCGTCTCCAACATATCTATAATTTTTCATTGTTCCATGCTATTATATTATCAACCTTGGATGTTTTATATGCATTTATATGCTATTTTATATGATTTTTGGGACTAACCTATTAACCTAGAGCCCAGTGCAAGTTTCTGTTTTCCCTTATTTTTGAGTATCACGGAAAGGGAAACCAAACAGAGTCCAATTGACCTGAAATTTCACGGAGATCATTTTGGACCAGAAGAAGCCCACGTAGTACCGGAGATGGGCCAGAAGAGTCCCGAGGCCACCACGAGGGTGGTGGGCGCGCCCCCTACCTCGTGGCCGCCTCGGGGACCCCCCGACTTGTTCCCGATTCCAACACCCTTATATAACCCCAAACTTCCATAAAGAAACCTAGATCGGGAGTTCCGCTGCCACAAGCTTCTGTAGCCACCGAAAACCAATCTAGACCCGTTCCGGCACCTTGCCAGAGGGAGGGATCCCTCTCCGGTGGCCATCCTCATCATCCCGACGCTCTCCATGACGAGGAGGGAGTAGTTCTCCCTCGGGGCTGAGGGTATGTACCAGTAGCTATGTGTTTGATCTCTCTCTCTCTCTCATGTTCTTGATTCGGAACGATTTTGATGTATCGCGAGCTTTGCTATTTGATACGTCTCCAACGTATCTATAATTTTTGATTGCTCCATGCTATATTATCATCTTTTTTGGACATTACTGGGCTTTATTATACACTTTTATATTATTTTTGGGACTAACCTATTAACCGGAGGCCCAGCCCACAATTGCTATTTTTTTGCCTATTTTAGGGTTTCGAAGAAAAGGAATATCAAACGGAGTCCAAACGGAATGAAACCTTCGAGAACGTGATTTTTGGAATAGACAAGACCCAGGAGACTTGGACCCTACGTCAAGCAACCAACAGGGAGGCCACGAGGTAGGGGGGTGCGCCTACCCCCCAGGCGCGCCCTCCACCCTCGTGGGCCCCCTGTTGCTCCACCGACGTACTTCTTCCTCCTATATATACCTACGTACCCCCAAACGATCAAAAACAGAGCCAAAACCCCAATTCCACCGCCGTAACTTTCTGTATCCACGAGATCCCATCTTGGGGCCTGTTCCGGAGCTCCGCCGGAGGGGGCATCGATCACAGAGGGCTTCTACATCAACACCATAGCTTCTCCGATGAAGTGTGAGTAGTTTACCTCAGACCTACGGGTCCATAGTTAATAGCTAGATGGCTTCTTCTCTCTTTTTTGGATCTCAATACAAAGTTCTCCCCCTCTCTTGTGGAGATCTATTCGATGTAATCTTCTTTTGCGGTGTGTTTGTTGAGACCGATGAATTGTGGGTTTATGATCAAGTTTATCTATGAACAATATTTGAATCTTTTCTGAATTCTTTTATGTATGATTGGTTATATTTGCAAGTCTCTTCGAATTATCAGTTTGGTTTGGCCAACTAGATTGATCTTTCTTGCAATGGGAGAAGTGCTTAGCTTTGGGTTCAATCTTGCAGTGTCCTTTCCCAGTGAAAGTAGGGGCAGCAAGGCACGTATTGTATTGTTGCCATCGAGGATAACAAGATGGGGTTTTCATCATATTGCATGAGTTTATCCCTCTACATCATGTCATCTTGCTTAAAGCGTTACTCTATTCTCTTGAACTTAATACTCTAGATGCATGCTGGATAGCGGTCGATGTGTGGAGTAATAGTAGTAGATGCAGGCAGGAGTCAGTCTACTTGTCTCGGACGTGATGCCTATGATCATACCTAGATATTCTCATAACTATGCTCAATTCTGTCAATTTCTCAACAGTAATTTGTTCACCGACCGTAAAATACCTATGCTCTTGAGAGAAGCCACTAGTGAAACCTATGGCCCCCGGGTCTATCTTCATCATATTAATCTTCCAATACTTAGTTATTTTCATTGCCTTTTATTTTACTTTGCATCTTTATCATAAAAACACCAAAAATCTTATCTTATCATATCTATCAGATCTCACTCTCGTAAGTGACCGTGTAGGGATTGACAACCCCTCATCACGTTGGTTGCGAGGATTTATTTGTTTTGTGCAGGTGCGAGGGACTCGCACTTAGCCTCCTACTGGATTGATACTTTGGTTCTCAAAAACCGAGGGAAATACTTACACTACTTTGCTGCACCACCCTTTCCTCTTCAAGGGAAAACCAACGCAAGTGCTCAAGAGGTAGCAAGAAGGATTTCTAGTGCAGTTGCCGGGGAGGCTCACGCGAAGTCAAGTTAAAATTTTATCTCCCGTCAACTAGCCATTTCTGGCGCCATTGCCGGGGAGGTCTACGCAAAAGTCAACATACCAAGTACCCATCACAAACCCTTATCTCCCGCATTACATTATTTGCCATTTGCCTCTCGTTTTCCTCTCCCCCACTTCACCCTTGCCGTTTTATTCGCCCCCCCTCTCTCTCTATCCTCCCTCTCTTTCTCTATTTGCCTCTCTTTGCCTTTTGCACTTTCTGCCGTTATGTCTGAAATTGGGGAAATTATTGTCGATATGGACAATAATAATATCATGAAAATTTTTGATGCTCCTGTTGAAGAACCCCCTATCTTACATACAAAAAAAAATTCCGTATTGGTAGTGGTAATATTATTGGAAAAGGAGTCATCCAAGATTTCTTTACTTGTGCCGGTGCTTTACCTTCTATGGGTAGTTCTATCCTTCATAGAACTAGTAGTCTTGCAGACGCTATTGCCATGCTTGTAGTTGAACTTGAAAGACAATTCATGCACATGCACCCTTGCATACAAATGATTTTCCTAGAATTTTCTAATATTGAGCATTCTTCTGTTAAGCGTGCCACTACTATCTTTTTGGATAACGAGTTTAGATTCATAATAAAAGAGGCCAAAGAAATCTTTGCACATTATAAGGTGGACGCTTGCCGTCCTCTCATAGAGGCTATCCTTTTTGATCAAGAAGAAACAATGCATTTTCAATCTCTAGACTATGTTGCTTTCAATGAAAATCTTAGAAAAAGGGTTCCTACCAATGTTTTAGTTGATAGAATTTCTGAACTTAATGATGATTTGGCCATTCGAAATAATGAACTAGGATATTCTCTTGAGTATAGGCTCACAAAGTTCTGTCAAACGAATTCTTATAATGATGAATTGGTTGTGCAATACGAAGGGCCAAAGGAGGAACCTATACCTCGCAAAGTTAATCTTGGGGACTTTTGTCCCATTAAATTTAGCCCTTTTGATTACTTTTGCTTGCCTCAAAGAAAACTTGCTGCCGAACGTAGAGAATATGAAATGAGCTTTAATGATCTATCTTACTATTATGGCAATACCTAGATCTATCCTTGCTTTTTATGCCTAGCTAGGGGCGTTAAACGATAGCGCTTGTTTGGAGGCAACCCAGTTTTATTTTTATTCCTTGATTTTTGCTCCTGTTTAGTAATAAATAATTTATTTAGCATCTGTTTTGGTTGTGTTTTGTGTGTGTTTAATTAGTGCTTGTGCCAAGTAGAACCGTTGGGAAGACTTGGGGAAAGTCTTGTTAATCTTGCTGTAAAAAACAGAAACTTTAGCGCTCACGAGAACTGCTGCCATTTTTATTTGGAAATTTATATTTAGTTAATTCTTTTTTCAGATGATTAATAGATAAATTCCTCACGTCCAGCAATTTATTTTAGAATTTTTGGGGTTCCAGATCTTGCGCTAGCTACAGATTACTACAGACTGTTCTGTTTTTGACAGATTCTGTTTTTCGTGTGTTGTTTGCTTATTTTGATTAATCTATGGCTAGTAAAATAGTTTCTAAACCATGGATTAGTTGGGATACATTAGGTTTAACACCAATATAAATAAATAATGAGTTCATTACAGTACCTTGAAGTGGTCTTTTGTTTTCTTTGGCTAACGGAGCTCACGAGATTTTCTACTTTAAGTTTTGTGTTGTGAAGTTTTCAAGTTTTGGGTAAAGATTTGATAGATTATGGAACAAGGAGTGGCAAGAGCCTAATCTTGGGGATGCCCATGGCACCCCCAAGATAATCTAAGGACACCTAAATGCCAAAGCTTGGGGATGCCCCGGAAGGCATCCCCTCTTTCGTCTACTTCTATTGGTAACTTTACTTGGAGCTATATTTTTATTGACCACATGATATGTGTTTTGCTTGGAGCGTCTTGTATGATTTGAGTCTTTATTTTTTAGTTTACCACAATCATATTTTCTGTACACACCCTTTGAGAGAGACACACATGATTCGGAAATTATTAGAATACTCTATGTGCTTCACTTATATCTTTTGAGTTATATAGTTTTGCTCTAGTGCTTCACTTATATCTTTTAGAGCACGGTGGTAGATTTGTTTTATAGAAACTATTGATCTCTCATGCTTCACTTATATTATTTTGAGAGTCTTAAATAGCATGGTAATTTTCTTAAATAATCCTAATATGCTAGGTATACAAGATTAATAATAAAATTCTCTTATGAGTGTGTTGAATACTATGAGAAGTTTGATGCTTGATGATTGTTTTGAGATATGGAGATGGTGATATTAGAGTCATGCTAGTTGAGTAGTTGTGAATTTGAGAAATACTTGTGTTAAAGTTTGTGATTCCTGTAGCATGCACGTATGGTTAACCGTTATGTGATGAAGTCGGAGCATGATTTATTTATTGATTGTCTTCCTTATGAGTGGCGGTCGGGGACGAGCGATGGTCTTTTCCTGCCAATCTATCCCCCTAGGAGCATGTGCGTAATACTTTGCTTTTATAACTTGTAGATTTTTGCAATAAGTATATGAGTTCTTTATGACTAATATTGAGTCCATGGATCATACGCACTCTCACCCTTCCACCATTGCTAGCCTCTCTAATACCGCGCACCTTTCGCCGGTATCATACACCCACCATATACCTTCCTCAAAACAGCCACCATACCTACCTATCATGGCATTTCCATAGCCATTCCAAGATATATTGCCGTGCAACTTTCCACCGTTCCATTTACTATGACATGCTCCATCATTGTCATATTGCTTTGCATGATCATGCAGTTGATATTGTATTTGTGGCAAAGCCACCGTTCATAATCCCTTCATACATGTCACTCATGAGTCATTGCATATCCCGGTACACCGCCGGAGGCATTCACATAGAGTCATATTTTGTTCTAAGTATCGAGTTGTAATTCTTGAGTTGTAAGAAAATAAAAGTGTGATGATCATCATTATTAGAGCATTGTCCTAGTGAGGAAAGGATGATGGAGACTATGATTCCCCAACAAGTCGGGATGAGACTCCGGACGAAAAAAAATAATAATAATAAAAGAGGCCATAAAAAAGAAAAGTCCCAAATAAAAAATGAGAGAAAAAGAGAGAAGGGACAATGCTACTATCCTTTTACCACACTTGTGCTTCAAAGTAGCACCATAATCTTCATGATAGAGAGTCTCCTTTGTTATCACTTTCATATACTAGTGGGAATTTTTCATTATAGAACTTGGCTTGCATATTCCAATGATGGGCTTCCTCAAAATGCCCTAGGTCTTCGTGAGCAAGCGAGTTGGATGCACACCCACTTAGTTTCTTTTTGAGCTTTCATATACTTATAGCTCTAGTGCATCCGTTGCATGGCAATCCCTACTCACTCACATTGATATCTATTGATGGGCATCTCCATAGCCCGTTGATACGCCTAGTTGATGTGAGACTATCTTCTCCCTTTTTGTCTTCTCCACAACCACCATTCTATTCCACCTAAAGTGCTATGTCCTTGGCTCACGCTCATGTATTGCGTGAATATTGAAAAAGTTTTGAGAATGTCACAAGTATGAAACAATTTCTTGGCCTGTCATCGGGGTTGTGGATGATTTAAATACTTTGTGTGGTGAAGATAGAGCATAGCCAGACTATATGATTTTGTAGGGATAACTTTCTTTGGCCATGTTATTTTGAGAAGACATAATTGCTTAGTTAGTATGCTTGAAGTATTATTATTTTTATGTTGATATTGAACTTTTGTCTTGAATCTTTCAGATCTGAATATTCATACCACAGTTAAGAAGAATTACATTGAAAATATGCCAAGTAGCATTCCACATCAAAAATTCTGTTTTTATCATTTACCTACTCGAGGACGAGAAGGAATTAAGCTTGGGGATGCTTGATACGTCTCCAACGTATCTGTAATTTTTGATTGCTCCATGCTATATTAACTACTGTTTTGGACATTATTGGGCTTTATTATCCACTTTTATATTATTTTTGGGACTAACCTATTAACCGGAGGCCCAGCCCGGAATTGTTGTCTTTGCCTATTTTAGGGTTTCGAAGAAAAGGAATATCAAACGGAGTCCAAACGGAATGAAACCTTCGGGAACGTGATTTTTGGAACAAACAAGACCCAGGAGACATGGACCCTACGTCAAGCAACCAACAGGGAGGCCATGAGGTAGGGGGGCGCGCCTACCCCCCAGGCACGCCCTCCACCCTCGTGGGCCCCCTGTTGCTCCACCGACGTACTTCTTCCTCCTATATATACCTACATACCCCCAAACGATCATAAACAGATCCAAAACCCTAATTCCGCCGCCGTAACTTTCTATATCCACGAGATCCCATCTTGGGGCCTGTTCCGGAGCTCCACCGGAGGGGGCATCAATCATGGAGGGCTTCTACATCAACACCATAGCCTCTCCGATGAAGTGTGAGTAGTTTACCTCAGACCTATGGGTCTATAGTTATTAGCTAGATGGCCTCTTCTCTCTTTTTGGATCTCAATACAAAGTGCTCCCCCTCTCTTGTGGAGATCTATTCGATGTAATTGTCTTTCACGTTGTGTTTGTTGAGACCGATGAATTGTGGGTTTATGACCAAGTTTATCTACGACAAATATTTGAATCTTCTCTGAATTCTTTTATGTATGATTGGTTATCTTTGCAAGTCTCTTCGAATTATCAGTTTGGTTTGGTCTACTAGATTGATCTTTGTTGCAATGGGAGAAGTGCTTAGCTTTGGGTTCAATCTTGCGGTGTCCTTTCCCAGTGACAGTAGGGGCAGCAAGGCACATATTGTATTGTTGCCATCGAGGATAAGAAGATGGGGTTTTCATCATATTGCATGAGTTTATCCCTCTACATCAAGTCATCTTGCTTAAAGTGTTACTCTGTTCTCTTGAACTTAATACTCTAGATGCATGCTGGATAGCGGTCGATATGTGGAGTAATAGTAGTAGATGCAGGCAGGAGTCAGTCTACTTGTCTCGGACGTGATGCCTATATACATGATCATACCTAGATATTCTCATAACTATTCTGTCAATTGCTCAACAGTAATTTGTTCACCCACCGTAAAATACCTATGCTCTTGAGAGAAGCCACTAGTGAAACCTATGGCCCTGGGTCTATCCTCATCATATTGAACTTCCAATACTTAGTTATTTTCATTGCCTTTTATTTTACTTTGCATCTTTATCATAAAAATACCAAAAAAATTACCTTATCATATCTATCAGATCTCACTCTCGTAAGTGACCGTGTAGGGATTGACAACCCCTTATCGCGTTGGTTGTGAGGATTTATTTGTTTTTGTGCAGGTGCGAGGGACTCGCGCATAGCCTCCTACTGGATTGATACCTTGGTTCTCAAAAACTGAGGGAAATACTTACGCTACTTTGCTGCACCCCCTTTCCTCTTCAAGGGAAAACCAACGCAAGTGCTCAAGAGGTAGCACTATTATAGTTCGATCTTATGATGTTTCTCCCCCTCTACTCTCTTGTGATGAATTGAGTTTTCCCTTTGAAGTTATCTTATCGGATTGAGTCTTTAAAGATTTGAGAACACTTGATGTATGTCTTGCATGTGCTTATCTGTGGTGACAATGGGATATTCACGTGATCCACTTGATGTATGTTTTGGTGATCAACTTGCGAGTTCCGTGACCTCGTGAACTTATGCATAGGAGTTGGCACACGTTTTCGTCTTGACTCTCAGGTAGAAACTTTGGGGCAATCTTTGAAGTTCTTTGTGTTGGTTGAATAGATGGATCTGAGATTGTGTGATACATATCATATAATCATACCCACGGATACTTGAGGTGACATTGGAGTATCTAGGTGACATTAGGGTTTTGGTTGATTGGTGTCTTAAGGTATTATTCTAGTATGAACTCTAGGATAGATTGAAAGGAAAGAATAGCTTCATGTTATTTTACTACGGACTCTTGAATAGATCAATCAGAAAGGATAACTTTGAGGTGGTTTCATACCCTACAATAATCTCTTCGTTTGTTCTCCGCTATTAGTGACTTTGGAGTGACTCTTTGTTGCATGTTGAGGGATAGTTATATGATCCAATTATGTTATTATTGTTGAGATAACTTGCACTAGTTAAACTATGAACCCTAGGCCTTGTTTCCTAGCATTGCAATACCGTTTACGCTCACTTTTACCATTAGTTACCTTGCTGTTTTTTATAATTTCAGATTGCAAAAAACTATATCTACTATCCATATTGCACTTGTATCACCATCTCTTCGCCGAACTAGTGCACCTATACAATTTACCATTGTATTGGGTGTGTTGGGGACACAAGAGACTCTTTCTTATTTGGTTGCATGGTTGCTTGAGAGAGACCATCTTCATCCTACGCCTCCCACGGATTGATAAACCTTAGGTCATCCACTTGAGGGAAATTTGCTACTGTCCTACAAACCTTTGCACTTTGAGGCCCAACAACGTCTACAAGAAGAAGGTTGTGTAGTAGACATCAAGCTCTTTTCCGGTGCCGTTGCCGGGGAGGTTAGCGCTTGAAGGTATATCTTTAGATCTTGCAATCAAATCTTTTTGTTTCTTGTTCTATCACTAGTTTAGTCTATAAAAGAAAATTACAAAAAAAAATGAAATTGAGGGTACCTCATATGCTTCATCTTTTTACTGTCTTTCATGAAAATAAGGATTCCGATAATTGTGCCAAAGTGTTGGAAGAAGAATGCATTAGAATGTTTGGCACTAGATCTTTGTATGATGAGCATGATTGCGATGTTGTTAGTACGAGCTCTTTGAATATCCATGATACTAATAATGATTGTACTAGTCATGATGAAAATGTCTCTTATAAGCATGCCAATTTTTGTGGAGTGCATAGAGTTTGCAAGTACACACCAAATAGGGAAGATAGATTTTGCAAGAGGCATAAGTATTTAGAAACTAAGTGCTTGCAAGAAAGGCTAGATGTTTGTGCTGAAAATTTAAATTTTCTTAGCCATCCTTGTGAACTTTGTAATGAACGTGGTCATTTAAATATCCAATGCAAATTGTTTCATGATCGAATCGTGTCAAAAAATTGTGATGACTTGATTTCCCTTGCACATCATAATGAACTTAGTTTGCTTCTGGGTTACGAAGAAATGAAACGTATAACTAAGGATATTCCAGAATTTGTCCTTGATAAAGTTCTTGATTTTGATTTAGAGGAAATTTATATGTATTGTGCGGTGAATTGCATTGAAAATCCTTATATTGCCAATTACATAAATACAAGGAAACAAATAGAAGATGAAGAGAATACTAATGAAAGGGAAGAGACTTCCCAATATCCTCCTATTATTTCTTATGATGAATCAGGTAACGAGAGGAGCCTTCTATTCAACCAATCTCATTAATAAGGAGCTCCAAAAGGAGGATTGAACCCACACATGATGTGAAGAAGAAAAAGAAAAGACGGAGTAGCAAAGGTAAAAAGGTATCTGTCCCAAATGATGTTGCTCCTATTACTCATTGTGATGATGATAATTGTTATACTATTGGTGATACCCATACTATTAATGATGTGAGTGATTATTCTTATGATATGAAAAGTCCCAAGCTTGGGGATGCTATGTTTGATGAAAATGACATGTTTGAGAATTTATTTGCTGCAATTAATGTTTGTCCCAAGCTTGGGGATGATATGTTTTATGAAGATGATATTTTTAACCTCCCAATTTTTGATATGGAAATCTATTATGATGATAGCATGCCTGCTATTTATGAGGATTATATTGATGAAAGTGGATTTGGATAGGTCATGACTTTATTTAGTAATGATTCAACTATCTTGGAAGAGGTTTCAATTGATTATGATGAGAAAAAAGTTGCTACTTATGATGATTATTGTTATGATACTTATGCTATAAAAAGTAGTGATGATTATATTTATAAAACTTGTCATGATTATGATTACCCTTTCGTTGAACATTACTCTTTTGATGTGGAAACAATTTATAGTATTCGAGTTTCTTATGATACTCCCACTATTCCGAATGAGAAACTTTTTGCTTATGTGGAGAGTAATAAAAATAAAAATTCTATGCTTGTGGCTCATGAAAAGAATGCTTTATGTGATAGTTATATTGTTGAATTCATTCATGATGCTACTGAAAATTATTATAAGGGAGGAATATATGCTTTTAGGAATTGCAATAATATCAAGTTTCCTCTCTATGTGCTTAAAGTTCTGAAGTTATGCTAGTTGATTATTGTTCATATAAGTTGTTTGCTCACAAAATCCCTATGCATAGGAAGAGGGTTAGACTTAAATGTGCTAGTAATATTCTTCATGATGTTCTCTTTATGTCTCAATTCTTATCTTTTATGTGAGCATCATTGAAATCATGATGCCTAGCTAGGGCGTTAAACGATAACGCTTGTTGGGAGGCAACCCAAGTTTATTTTTGTTCTATTCTTTTTGTTACTTTTTAGTAATAAATAATTCATCTAGCCTATGTTTAGATGTGGTTTTATGTTTTAATTAGTGTTTGTGCCAAGTAGAACCTTTGGGAAGACTTGGGTGAAGTCTTTATGATCTTGCTGTAAAAAACAGAAACTTTAACCACTACTAGGGAAAAGCCTACCAACAGCGAGGGTTTTGGGCCTCTCAGTAACGCGGGCACCGGCGCTACAGCTAACGTATAGCAGTAGCGCCGGTTGTCCCACGCTACTGCTATACATGAATAGCTGTAGCGCTCTTTGGGAAAGGGCGCTACTGATATTATCTGCAGCGCTGTTTGCTGGGACGCGCTACTGACAATGCGGCGCTACTGCTAAATTTCCCCCCTCGCTACTACTAGTTTATTTATTAGTTTTTTCCTGCATATTTGTTTTGTATTTGTTTTGTATTTGAATAGGCTTTATACAATAATCTTTAGCATATCATACACATACAAATGTAATCATAGCATATACATACAATTAGTCTCATCAAATCATGTCATCATCATAATCATCATCCAACACAAAGTGGTCTCCCGTCATCATCTCAAAAATAGCGATACAAGTCTCGAATGATATGCAAATACATCGTCATCCATCTAAACAATGATATACGCGAGAAGAGCTATCACTTTGAGAACATGAGTTCGTATCCCTCTTTCGCATTAGCGTGAACCTCTAAACTAACTACTGCCTGTCGCTCGGAAACCGGAAGGGCCTGACACTCCGGCCACTTGTCGTATATATACTCCTGGCATAGCACTTCTTCGCCATCTATGATCTATGCACCTGCATCATCACATGAGTCGATGATATGCAACATATATAGTTGAGCAACAGAAAGAGACAGACTTGGCAAAAATAAAAACAACATATCATAAGCATAAATAACAAAGTTCATCGTACCCCAAAATGCCCTAACTAGAGTGATTTTCGCTAGTCGAGGAGGAGGACGGTTTAATTACATCACAAATAAAGTTTCACCGTGCATAACTCAAAGTTTTGTCATACAGAAAGTATGGACTAAACGGACACATTGTCATATATCGACAATCACTCCAACATGTCGTTCCATCCATCCAAGTCAAGGAGATAGTCCCCGAGCCTAGTGAAAGGCTTCATCGTTGCTAGCCATGTTTCCTATGATTAAATCTAGTCAATTAATTCTAGACCTAATAAAATGAATAATGACATAAAAAAGGCCTATTGTTTTGCAGGAATGTTGACTCCTTCCTGGTGCGGCAAATCACGGGCACTTGATATGTCCTAGTTTGTAGCACAAGTCATGCCGAAATTCATGGAAAATTTCGGCATGAGCTTTGCTAAAAAGTGGACAAATCGAGAACCTGAAATTTTCCGGAAAAGAAATGAATCAACATTCCGGCAAAACATAGGCCACTAAGCATCATTCCCTACAAACAGTGTCCAAATATACACGAGCAACCACATGTGCAAACAGTGTAGAAGAAAATTCATTTAACTACTAATAGAACAAAATTCAGTTAACTTTAGTGCTCTATAATGATGAAAGGAAAAAAAATTCAGTTAACTACTAATTTCATTCATTTAGGTTATTCATTTAACATCACCTAATTAACCTACTGTACCAATACTACTAGCAGCACTACTAACCTAATTATCCTAGCAAAACTCTAGTGCCCTAACTGAAAAACATCTAATTAACATCTATTTTTTTTCTAAAATACAGAGAGAGATGAGTGAGGGGGAGGGGTGGGGGACTTACAGAGAGGGGAGAGACGGTGGCGGGGAGGTGCTCGGTGACGGAGGCAGGGGCGAAGAGGGCGGGCTCGGGCACGGGCAAGGGCGGTCCTGGGTGGGCTCGGGCGGCGGTGAGGTGGAGGGCACCGATGGTGACGTGGAGGGAGGCCTTGGGCGGCTGCTGTGAGGCTGAGGGCGGCCTCGGGCGCGGCGGTGAGGCTGAGGGCAGCCTCGGGCAGCGGCGGTGAGGCTCAGGGCGGCCTCGGGCGGCGGCGGTGAGGAGACGGCGGCGAGGGCGAGGGACGATTTGGGGAAGAATTGGTGGCCGGGGGCGGGGTGGGGGGAAACCATTGTTTAAGTGAAACGTAATGGTAGCGCGTTTCCAGAAACGCGCTATAGCTAAGTTAGCTATAGCGCGTTTACTGAAACCCGCTACTGCTATTCCTTTCTCCTTTTTTCCCTTTTTTATTTTATTTTTGTTTACATTTTCTTTTTTCCCTTTCTCCTTTTTATATTTCTTTCATTTTCATTTACTTTTCTACTTGTTTTTCACTTTATTTTATTTCCGTTAGCAGCAGCGCTTTACACGTAAGCGCGCTGCAGCTAAGGAGATTAGCAGTAGCGCTGGGCCATTATACGCGCTACAGCTAGGTTGGGCTAGCCATGTGCGCCCAGTTCAAACGTAGCAGCAGCGCTTTTCGCTAGTATGCGCTACTTCTAAAGTCATAGCAGTAGCGCGGTTTATTTATGCGCGCTGCTACTAAGTAGCAGCAATGCTTGATTTTGTACAGCGCTACTGGTAAAATTTTGTGTATAGGCTTTTCCCTAGTAGTGAACGCTCACGAGATTAGCTACCATTTTTTACTGGAGAGTGATATTAAGTTGATTCTTTTTGAACATGATTAATAGACAAATTACTCACGTCCACCAATTTATTTAATAATTTTCTGAGTTCCATAAGTATACGTTTGATACATATTACTACAGACTGTTCTATTTTTGACAGATTCTGTTTTCTATGTGTTGTTTGCTTATTTTGATGAATCTATCAGTAGTATCGGAGGGTATGAACCATAGAGAAGTTGGAATACAGTAGACATTACACAAATATAAATAAATAATGAGTTCATAACAGTACATAAGTGGTGATTTATTTTCATATATTAATAGAGCTTACGATTTTTCTGTTGTGAAGTTTTCAAGTTTTGGGTAGAGATTCGATGGACTATGGAATAGGGAGTGGCAAGAGACTAAGCTTTGGGATTCCAAAGGAACCTCAAGGTAATATTCAAGGACAACCAAGAGCCTAAGCTTGGGGATTCCCCGGATGGCATCCCCTCTTTCGTCTTTGTTCATCGGTAACTTTACTTGGAGCTATATTTTTATTCACCACACGATTTGTGTTTTGCTTGGAGCATCATTTTATTTTATTTTGTTTTGCTTGCCTTTTGAATAATATACCAAGATCTGAAATTCTTAAATGTCAGAGAGTCTTCACATAGTTTCATAATTATTCGTCTACTCATTGATCTTCACTTATATCTTTCGGAGTAGTTTGTCATTCGCTCTAGTGCTTCACTTATATCCTTTTAGACCACGGCGGTGGTTTTATTTTATAGAAATTATTGACCTCTCATGTTTAACTTATATTATTTTGAGAGTCTTTTGAACATCATGGGAATTTGCTTTGGTTATGAATTTAATCCTAATATGATAGGCATCCAAGATGGGTATAATAAAAACTTTCATATAGAGTGCATTGAATACTATGAGAAGTTCGATACTTGATGATTGTTTTGAGATACTAAGATGGTAATATTAGAGTCGTGCTAGTTGAGTAATTGTGAATTTGAGAAATACTTGTGTTGAGGTTTGCAAGTCCCGTAGCATGCACGTATGGTAACCTTTGTGTAACAAATTTGAAACATGAGGTGTTCTTTGATTGTCTTTCTTATGAGTGGCGGTCGGCGACGAGCGATGGTCTTTTCCTACCAATCTACCCCCTAGGAGCATGCGCGTAGTGCTTGGTTTTTGATGACTTGTATATTTTTGCAATAAGTATGTGAGTTCTTTATGACTAATGTTGAGTCCATGGATTATACACACTCTCACCCTTCCATCATTGCTAGCCTCTTCGGTACTGTGCATTGCCCTTTCTCACCTCGAGAGTTGGTGCAAACTTCGCCGGTGCATCCAAACCCCATGATATGATACGCTCTGTCACACGTAAACCTCCTTATATCTTCCTCAAAACAGCCACCATACCTACCTATTATGGCATTTCCATAGCCATTCTGAGATATATTGCCGTGCAACTTTCCACCATTCCGTTCATCATGACACACATCATCATTGCCATATTGCCTTCCATGATCATGTAGTTGACATAGTATTTGTGGCAAAGACACCATGCATAATTTATCATACATGTCACTCTTGATTCATTGTCCATCCCGGTACACCGCCGGGGGCATTCATATAGAGTCATACTTTGTTCTAGTATCGCGTTGTAATCTTTGAGTTGTAAATAAATAGAAGTGTGATGATCATCATTAATATAGCATTGTCCCGAAAAAAAGAAAAAAAATAAAGTCCAAAAAAATAGAAAAAAGAAAGGCCAAATAAAAAGAAATAAAAAGGGACAATGCTACTATCCTTTTTTCCACACTTGTGCTTCAAAGTAGCACCATGATCTTTATAATAGAGAGTATCTTGTTTTGTCACTTTCATATACTAGCGGGAATTTTTCATTATAGAACTTGGCTTGTATATTCCAACAATGGGCTTCCTCAAATGCCCTAGGTCTTCGTGAGCAGGCAAGTTGGTTGCACACCCAATTAGTTTCTTTTGATGAGCTTTCATACATTTATAGCTCTAGTGCATCCGTTGCATGGCAATCCCTACTCCTCACATTGACATCAATTGATGGGCATCTCCATAGCCCGTTTATTAGCCGTGTCAATGTGAGACTTTATCCTTTTTTGTCTTCTCGACACAACCCCCATCATTATATTCTATTCCACCCATAGTGCTATGTCCATGGCTCACGTTCATGTATTGCGTGAAAGTTGAAAAAAGTTTGAGATTACTAAAGTATGAAACAATTGCTTGGCTTGTCATCGGGGTTGTGCATGATGGGAGCATTTTTGTGTGATGAAAATGAAGCATACACAAACTATATGATTTTGTAGGGATAAGCTTTCTTTGGCCATGTTATTTTGAGAAGACATGACTGCTTAGTTAGTATGCTTGAAGTATTATTATTTTTATGTCAATATTAAACTTTTGTCTTGAATCTTATGGATCTGAATATTCTTGCCACAATAAAGAGGATTACATAGATAAATAAGTTAGGTAGCATTCCACATCAAAAATTCTGTTTTTATCATTTACCTAGTCGAGGACGAGTAGGAATTAAGCTTGGGGATGCTTGATACGTCTCCAATGTATCTATAATTTTTGATTGTTCCATGCTATTATATTATCAACCTTGGATGTTTTATATGCATTTATATCCTATTTTATATGATTTTTGGGACTAACATATTAACCTAGAGCCTAGTGCCAGTTTCTATTTTTTCATTGTTTTTGAGTATCACAGAAAAGGGAAACCAAACGGAGTCCAGTTGACCTGAAATTTCACGGAGATCATTTTTGGACCAGAAGAAGCCCACGGAGTAGCGGAGATGGGCCAGAAGAGTCCCGAGGCCACCACGAGGGTGGGGGTGCGCCCCCTACCTCGTGGCCGCCTCGGGGACCCCCTGGCTTATTCCCGACTTTAACACCTCTTATATAACCCCAAACTTCCAGAAAGAAACCTAGATCGGAAGTTCGGCCGCCGCAAGCCTCTGTAGCCACCGAAAACCAATCTAGACCCGTTCCGGCACCTTGCCGGAGGGGGGGGGGATCCCTCTCCGGTGTCCATCCTCATCATCCGAGCGCTCTCCATGACGAGGAGGGAGTAGTTCTCCCTTGGGGATAAGGGTATGTACCAGTAGCTATGTGTTTGATCTCTCTCTTTCTCTCTCATGTTCTTGATTCGGAACGATCTTGATGTATCGCGAGTGATACGTCTCCAACGTATCTATAATTTTTGATTGTTCCATGCTATTATATTATCTGTTTTGGATGTTAATGGGCTTATTTATACACTTTTATATTATTTTTGGGACTAACCTACTAACCCAAGGCCCAGTGCAAATTGTTGTTTTTTTGCCTATTTCAGTGTTTCGCAGAAAAGGAATATCAAACGGAATACAAATGGAATGAAACCTTCGGGAGCGTTATTTTTGGAACAAACGTGATCCAACACTACTGGAATTAGCTTATTTGTCGTATGCCAACTCTTTGTCATCCGCTGGCTGACGGCAGAGAAGGTCTTTGCCATCAGCCACACGAAAACAGACGACAAAGATGTGGCTAATGGCAAACAAGGCCTTTGCCATCCGCTGGCTGATGGCAAAGAATCTTTGCCGTCCGCTAGCAGACGGCAAAGAGGTGGGTGGGTCCAGTTATTGTTTAACCAACTCAAGCCCACCAGCCCCACCTCTTCGCCGTCCGCAAGCGAACGACAAAGAATCTTTGCCGACCGTTAGTTGAAGGCTAAGAGGCGGGTACGTTAATGGCCGTCCCGCCCCCGTCCTCTGTCTCTTCTCTCCACTCTCTCATTCCCTCCCCACCCACACCCGTGCCGCCGCCGACCGTGTATGTCGTAGCCGGCTGCCCCGCACCCCTCTCCTGCGGCACTCCGACCTCCACCGCACCCCAGTCGCCCCTTCCACCCCCCGCCCCCTCCCCTCCGTCGCCATCCCCCACCCACACCGGCCTGCACCGCCGCCGCCGACCCCGTACGGCGTAGCCGGCCGCCCCGCACCCCTCCCCGACCTCCACCGCGGCCCCGCCGCCTCTTCCACGTCGGCCAGCCGCACCACGGCCGTCTCCGCCCTGCCGTGGCCGCTCGGCCTCCCCCTCCACCGGGTCGCTGCCTCCTCCAACGGCCGCCGCAGCTGTTCGGCCTCCCCCTCCACCAGGTGAGCTCCTCCCCTTTTTTGTTTAATTAGTTTCTTTTGTTTCTTTTAGTTTAGTTTCTGTTTTAGTTATAGTTTTAGTTTAGTTTTAGTTTTAGATTAGTTTTAGTTATTTTAGATTAGTTTGCCGACAGTTGGCTGAAGGCAAAGATGCGGGTATGTTAACGGGCGTCCCGCCCCCGTCCTCTGTCTCTTCTCTCCACTCTATCATTCCCTCCCCACCCACACCCGCGCCGCCGCCACCGACCCCGTCTGGCGTATCCGGCCGCCCGCCGCCCCACACCCCTCCCCTGCGGCGCCCCGACCTCCACCGCACCCCCGCCGCCCCTTCCACGTCACCCCCGCCCCCTCCCCTCCGTCGCCATCCCCCACCCACACTGGCCCGCACCGCCGTGGCTGACCCCGTACGGCATAGACGGCCGCCCCGCCGCCCCGCCGCCCCGCACCTCTCCCTGACCTCCACCGCGGCCCCGCCGCCTCTTCCACGTCGGCCAGCCACGTCGTGGCCGTCCCTGTCCCATCCCTCCGCGGCCGTCCCCGCCTCGTCGCCGTCCCCGCCCCATCCCGCCGCGGCCGTCCGGCCTCCCCCTCCACCGGGTCGCCGCCTCCTCCAACGGTCGCCGCAGCCGTCCGCCCCCCCTCCACCAGGTGAGCTCCTCCCCTTTTTTGTTTAATTTCTTTCTTTTTGTTTCTTTTAGTTTAGTTTCTGTTTTAGTTATAGTTTTAGTTTAGTTTTAGTTTTAGTTTAGTTTTAGTTTAGTTTTAGTTTAGTTTATTTTAGATTAGTTTTAATTTTAGTTTATTTTAGATTAGTTTTAGTTTTAGTTTATTTTAGATTAGTTTTAGTTTTAGTTTAGAAGAAGAAGTAGAAGGAGGAGGAGGAGGAGGGAGGAACAGGAGGAGGGATAAGAAGAAAGAAGAAAAGAAGAAGAAGAAGAGGAAAAATGAGAAGAAGAAGAAGAAGAAGAAGAAGAAGAAGAAGAGGAGGAGGAGGAGGAGGAGGAGGAGGAGGAGGAGGAGAAAGAAGAAGAAGAAGAAGAAGAAGAAGAAAGAGGAGAGGAGGAGAAGAAGAAGAAAGAGGAGAGGAGGAGGAGGAGGAGGAGAAGAAGAAGAAGAAGAAGAAGAAGAAGAAGAAGAAGAAGAAGAAGAAGAAGAAGAAAGAGGAGAGGAGTTGGAGGAGGAGAAGAAGAAGAAGAAGAAGAAGAAGAAGAAGAAGAAGAAGAAGAAGAGAAGAAGAAGAAAAGGAAACAAGAGACCCCAACACCCCGACCCCGACCCCCGACACCCTAACACCACACCTCGACCCCGACCCCGAGCCCCGACCAACCGACACCCTGACACCACACCCCGACCCCGACACGACACCACGACACCCTGACACCACACCCCGACCCCGACCCCGACCACCGACACCTGACACCCCGACCACCGACACCCTGACACCACACCCACCCTTACCACCGACCCCCGACAACCTGACACCACGCCCCGACCCACACCCCGACCCCAACCCTGACACCCCGACCCCGACATGACCCCCGACACGACACCCCGACCCCGACACCCTGACACCACACCCCGACCCCGACCACCAACCATCGACACCCCCACACCTGACACCCCGACCACCGACACCCCGACCCCGATACCCCGACACCCTGAGACCCCGACAATTGACACCCTGACCCGCACCCCGATGTAACACCCCGGATATGATTTACCCAATATGTAATCCAACTCTTGCCGTTTCCGGCGTTAAGTTATTTTATTTTCTCGGGTTCGGGTTTTTGTCTCCGTGTGTTGTTGTTGTTGTCTTGCATCTCATATCATGTCATCATGTGCATTGCATTTGCATACGTGTTCGTCTCATGCATCTGAGCATTTTCCCCGTTGTCCGTTTTGCATTCTGGCGCTCCGTTCTCCTCCAGTGGTCATTTCTACCTTTCTTTCGTGTGGGGATTAAACATTTCCGGATTGGACCGAGACTTGCCAAGTGGCCTTGGTTTACTACTGGTAGACTGCCTGTCAAGTTTCGTACCATTTGGACTTCATTTGATGCTCCAACGTTTAACCGAGGGACCGAAAAGGCCTCGTGTGTGTTGCAGCCCAACACCCCTCCAATTTGGCCCAAAACTCACCAAAGCCCTCTCCATCATCTAGAGCGCTCGATCACGATCGCATGGCAGAAAACCGCACCTCATTTGGACTCTCCTAGCTCCTCCTATGCCTATATATAGCCCCCCTCCGAAATCCGCGGTTCCCCTTCCCCGAAACCCTAAAAATCCCCACTCTCCGCGCCGGACATGTCCGTCCGCCGCCGGACACGCCGCGGCGCCGCCCGCGTCCATTGACAGAGCACCACGTGGCACCCCGCACAGTCCGCGCCGCCGCCGCCCGGAGAGCCCGGATCGGGCCCTCCCCGACCCGTAGCTCCCCGCGGCCGAGCCCGCTCTCGCCGGCCGGCGCCGCCGCGGCCGCCTTCGACGCCGACGCTGGCGCCTCACTCCGGCGCCGCCCCGCCGCGCCGCTCCCGCCGGCCGACGCCGCGGCGCTCCGTCCGCGCCCGTCCGCGACCCCGACCGGCTCCTTTCCCCATGACAAGTACAACTCCGGCGAGCTCGAGCTCCAAGTACGACGAACCTCGTTTTCCGTGCAGCCCGGATCTGGATCTGAGATCCGAAATCTCAGGGTTGACTTTTCGTCCCTAACCCTAATTATATTGCCATGTTCATCATGCCGTAACTTTGCATCCGTAGATCCGTTTTGGGCATATAGCATATCAAAATGTTCGTCTCAGAGAGCACATCATTTCATCTCACCGCATCATTTTCATTTGAGCCCATCTTGATGCCCAAAATGCTGTTTGAAGAGTGCTATTTGAGATAATTGTCAGATCTGCTGCTCCAAATAGCTATTTGTCATTTTGCCATGATTATTGTGTGCATGATATGCCCCTGAGCTCTACATATGTTTTGTTATATGCTTTGTCATCTTTCCAGAGGTGCCATCCATGTATTTTTGTGATGTGTGTGGTGACTAGCACAAGCTTGCAAAGTGGTGCATTCGTTAATGCTGATTTTAGGGACTAAGCAATTCCACTAAGTCCTTGGACTGTTTTTATCAATATGCCATATGTTCATGTTGTTTCCTAGTGATCCGTGCCTCTTTGGAGGATGATCAGTAAGGATGATTTGTTAATCTTGTAGTGCTAAATCCATCCATGTCTTTGTTTGCAATTATGGAGCACCCTAGCTTGAGTCAATCGAGCTCTACTTTTGCTATTTCGTGAATCTAGGCAGATTGTCTACTTGTTAGCGATTCTGCCGAGGATGTTGTAGTTGATACGTGCATGCTATGTTATTGTTCTTGCCATGTCTAGCTTGCATAATGTGTATTCTTGATGGGTGTATGCTTAGATTGTCGTGCCTTGCTCTGTAGTGAGTGCATCGAGCTCGTAAACATGCCTACTTGATATCTGATTTGCATGCTCCAGTTTTTCTCTAAGTCTGTGATCTGTTTAAGTTTTTGCCATGTTCACATGCTTGCAATTGTATTTTCTGATCCCTTTTGGCTCAAGGTCACTAAGTGACTTTTGTTAAGCTCTTTGAGTAGCTCCATGCCATGCTTTACTTTGCCATGTTAAGTTCCTGTAGCTTATAGTTTTCTTGCTCCAAAGTGTGCTATCTGATCTGAAATTCCAGACAAGTGTTAATTTCACTAAGTCTGAAATCTGTTTACCAATTGCACTTTTGCCATGCTTGTTTGAACCTGTTAATTGATGAATTGGCCGTAGCTCAGTGTTCATCCTTTGTTAAGATTCATGAATGGATCCCTGCCATGTATTTTGTTGCCATGTTTGGGTGCTGTAGCATGTTTAGCTTGTTGCATTTAGATGGCTACTTGCTGTATATCGCAGACCGGTGCCATATTTGAAATGCTTGCCATTTCCAAACCGTGTCTCCGATTCCGGTGTTCTTTATATTGTTTTCAAGCGAAATCACCTCACCTTCCCAGTGGCACACTTGGATTTCCAAGTTGAGGCCAGGTTCATTCATTCCTTGTCAAATCTTGCATATGCATCACATATCGCATCCCGCATAGCATACCATGTTTGCATCATGTTGTTTGAGCTTTGCACGTGGTTGATTGTGTCCTTTTTGCTTATTTGTCTTGTTTCGGTAGAGCCAGGAGACGAGTTCGCTAACGAGGAGCCCGTTGAGTTTGCTTTCGAGGATCCAGTCAACTCTGACAACTTTGCAGGCAAGATGATCATACCCTCGAAATCACTTCTATCTTTGCTTTGCTAGATGCTCGCTCTTTTGCTATGCCTATGCTACGATGCCTACCACTTGCTTATCATGCCTCCCAAATTTCCATGTCAAACCTCTAACCCACCATGTCCTAGCAAACCGTTGATTGGCTATGTTACCGCTTTGCTCAGCCCCTCTTATAGCGTTGCTAGTTGCAGGTGAAGATCTGAGACCGTTCCTTGTTGGAACATTATTTTCTTGTTGGGATATCATTATATTATCTTATTATCTTAATGCATCTATATACTTGGTAAAGGGTGGAAGGCTCGGCCTCTCGCCTTGTGTTTTGTTCCACTCTTGCCGCCCTAGTTTCCGTCATATCGGTGTTATGTTCCCGGATTTTGCGTTCCTTATGCGGTTGGGTGATGATGGGAACCCCTTGACAGTTCGCCTTGAATAAAGCTCTTCCAGCAATGCCCAACCTTGGTTTTACCATTTTCCACCTAGCCTCTTTTTCCCTTGGGTTTCCGGAGCCCGAGGGTCATCTTATTTAAACCCCCCCGGGCCAGTGCTCCTCTGAGTGTTGGTCCAACCTAGAGCCCCTTGCAGCGCCACCTCGGGGAAACTCGAGGGCTGGTTTTAGTTGTAGAAATTGCTTATCCGATTGTGCCCTGAGAACGAGATATGTGCAGCTCCTATCGGGATTTGTCGGCACATTCGGGCGGTGTTGCTGGATTTGTTTTAACTTGGCGAAGTGTCTTGTAGAACCGGGATACCGAGTCTGATCGGAATGTCTCGGGAGAAGGTATATCCTTCGTTGACCGTGAGAGCTTGTCATGGGCTAAGTTGGGACTCCCCTGCAGGGATTTGAACTTTCGTAAGCCGTGCCCGCAGTTATGGGCAGATGGGAATTTGTTAATGTCCGGTTGTAGATAACTTGAACCTTAACTTAATTAAAATGAATCAACTGTGTGAGTTACCATGATGGTCTCTTCTCGGCGGAGTCCGGGAAGTGAACACGGTGTTGGAGTAATGCTTGCCGCAGGTTGTTCTCTAGTTATGCGTTCGTGCTTTGCCTTCTCTTCTCGCTCTCTTTTGTGAACAGGTTAGCCACCATATATGCTAGTCGCTTGCTGCAGCTCCACATATTTACCTTGCCTTTCCTATAAGCTTAAATAGTCTTGATCGCGAGGGTGCGAGGTTGCTGAGTCCCTGTGGCTCATAGATTACTTCCAAACCAGATGCAGGGCCAGACGACTCCGTTCCAGATGACGCGCTTGAGCTCAAGTGGGAGTTCGACGAGGACTCACGCCGATACTACGTGTCTTTCCCTGATGATCAGTAGTGGTGCCCAGTTGGGGCGATCGGGACCGTGTCGCATGTTGGGTTGGTCTTTTATTTTGGCACCATAGTCGGGCCATGAGTGATTGGATGATGTAATGCTATTTATGTACTTTGTTTGACGTGGCGAGTGTAAGCCAACTATGTTCCTTCCCCTTTTATTATTTATATTACATGGGATGTTGTGAAGATTGCCTAACTTGCGACATTGCTTTCAATGCGGTTATACCTCTAAGTCATGCTTCGACATGTAGGAGATATAGCCGCATCGAGGGCGTGACAAGTTGGTATTAGAGCCTTCCCCAACCTTAGGAGCCCCCACTGCTTGATCATTTTTAGTAGCCGAGTTGAGTCTAGAAAAAATATTTTGAGTCATTTAGGAATTATATATCGGAGAGTTTAGGAATTATTTTTACTCCCCAGTCCCTTCATCGCTCTGGTAAGGCATCCTGACATAGAGTTTTGACTCTTCTCTTCTCAAATTTCACTAAATTTTTTTAGGATCACGCGGGTATCTTGGAATCGTTCCGATGGATTTGTGACGAGAACATTGTTCTTGGTGCCTCCTGTCATTTAGGGGTTGTGGCAGTGTCCTGGGGAGTTGAGCTCCGAGGTGTTGTCATCACAATTTTATCGTTGCAGTTCTGGAATACCTGAGTTTAGTACGCCGACATTGAAAATCTCTTTTATGCAGTTGTTGGTGAGATAACCTCGACGCCACCCAGTACTGGGGCGGGAGTTCGGGAGTATTGCCATAACTTGTATAACAGATGCTTTTCGAAGGTTGAGGTAGATGGTTTCCGAAGTTTTTCTCGGTTATGTGTTGAAGGATGGATACAACTGGATGTAGGATTTGCTAGATTTGGGTGAGATATTATGCTTCCCCTGTATCCCCAACACCTGATTGCATAACCGGAAAGGTTCGGGAATTTCATAGGTGGGAATTCTTGTAGCTCTAGTTCTTCTTCCACGGATATTTGGTTTGAGATTGGGATTTCTTACCGAGTATTCGTTCTTGATCCGTACCTTGTTGATTTATTCCTCTACCTAAATTCTAAGTGGCTTCTCAATTTATGGATATGTGACCATTTCAAGTGGAATGCATTCGTTCTTATGTTCGGATGTGAAGACTATATGTTGCAATTTCATCTCGCTTGATTCAGCTTCGTTTTATCTGTCAATGTGCTAACGGATGTCACCCTCTTCAGGATGGCTCCCGCTAAGAGCAGCAATCAGAATCAGAATCAGGATCCGCCGCCACCTCCTCCTCCTCCGGAGGCATGGCAAGCTGTGATGGCTGCTACCAATGCAAACACGCAGTTGATCATGCAAATTCTTCAAGAGCGCAACCAAGCGAACCAAGGCAACCAAGGCAACAATCAGAATCACTTTTCTACACTCAACCAGTTCCTTGCTAACGGGCCAAAGACCTTCAGGAATTGTGTTGAGGCAACTGATGCTGACGATTGGCTCGTGGACTTATGCAAGCATTTCAAGTGCAGTAATGTCAGACCTGAGGACTTTGTCAAGTTCGCTTCCTTCCAACTCAAAGACCAAGCTGCAGAATGGTTCCAGTAGTACAAGGATTCCAGAGGTGGCCGTGTGATTACCTGGGATGAATTCCGTCAAGACTTCAAAGCTCATCATATTCCTCAGAGCATGGTTGAAAGCAAGCGCGAGATTGCTGAGTCCTTGTGGCTCACAGATTACTTCCAAACTAGATGCAGGGCCAGACGACTCCATTCTAGATGACGCGCTTGAGCTCAAGTGGGAGTTCGACGAGGACTCATGCCGATACTACGTGTCTTTCCCTGATGATCAGTAGTGGTGCCCAGTTGGGGCGATCGGGATCGTGTCGCATGTTGGGTTGGTCTTTTATTTTGGCACCGTAGTCGGGCCATGAGTGATTGGATGATGTAATGCTATTTATGTACTTTGTTTGACGTGGCGAGTGTAAGCCAACTATGTTCCTTCCCCTTTTATTATTTATATTACATGGGTTGTTGTGAAGATTGTCTAACTTGCGACATTGCTTTCAATGCGGTTATGCCTCTAAGTCGTGCTTCGACACATAGGAGATATAACCGCATCGAGGGCGTGACACCCGACCCCGACCCCGACACCACACCCCGACACCCTGACAGCACACCCCGACACCCCGACACCCTGACACCCTGATCGACCCCGGGCATGATGATGATACAAAAACATCATATATATATATTTGTGTTGATCGGGTGTATTTTTATTATGTTCATGATTATGATACACTTAAATTATATACATATTATTATGTTCATGTCAGGTATCCAATTTTTTTATGTTGTACTAATTTCATTTACTTTTTGTCATTGCAGGTGTTGACAGGATGGTGGGCAAGGGTCCAGAGCACCCCGGTCCTCCTGCGAGCGCTACTGGGAGGGGTGGTTCCATTATTCCAGCCCCTCCAGAGAGCGCTGCTAGACACTATGCAGACAACTGCGGCGGGCGCTTCATCTTCGGCTGGGAGAGGTCGGGGGAGGACGATGAAGGCTGGAAAAGGTGGACGTGGCAGCGGGAGAGGTAGGAAGGCTGTTACGCCTTCCTCGCCACCACCCTCAGCTGATTCACCCGACCACAGGACTGCTCCGTCTGACGTGGACCCGTCTCGGACTCCGGTTCATGAGCCTCCGCTCGCTGATCCTTCGCCCAATCAGACTCGGGTCACCGATCCTTCGCCCCACGTGAGTTCGGTCCCAGAGTCTTTGTCCCAGAAGACTCCGGTCATGGGGTCTTCGTCCCAGAAGACTCTGATCCCGCAGTCTTCTTCCCACGAGACTCTGGAGGCTAGTGGCCCAGAGGATGGTAGCGAGGACACTTTTTCAGATGATAGCTACATCGGCGACGAGCTGGTTGAGAAGGGCAAGAAGGTCTACAAGCGTGGCTGTACAAAGCTCCCGCCCGTGCCGACGACCCCCGACCAGAGGTGGTTGATTGCGCCTAAAGGGTTGAAGTAAGTGCATTTACTATTTTTTAACCTTTTGCCTTCATGTTCCTTCAAATTAATATCTAATGCATTGGCCTTGTCATATTGCAGGGGCTGGGTACACCACAAGCTTGTGAAGTACAGAGACGAGGGGAAGGCGAGGAAAGGGGAGGACTTTAACCCGAGCCAGGATCCTTTTGATACAGAGCTGGTGATGATATCTGGTGGCGGGAGGTCCCATGGCTCTCAAGCCATTGGTGATGGACTGATCATGAAGTGCCTGAGTACCTCTGATCCTGAGATAACGCCTCGTGCATGGCCCGCGGAGCTCGCCATGGCGGTTAGTTATACGCACTCTCTCACCTTTCCTCCATTACATTGTGTGTGTGTCCGTCGATGATTACAATGCTAACGAGGAGTGGTGTGTTGCAGCCAGTGGTTGAGAAAGAGAGATTGAAGACCCAGGTGCTTTTGGAGGAGGCACAAAGGGAGGCGGTGAAGAGGGAGAGGGAGATGGAGGAGAGGTCGGCTAAGCTGTTGGAGGAGGAGAGGAACCGGAACGATAGCGCTAACCGGGCCCTATACGAGCTCATCGTGGTACGTTTCTCGTGCATATAAGCCAAATCATGCACGTAATGTTCGCATTACAATCTAATATGACTGACTCATGAGAACTAAATGTGCAGACCATGTGCGAGAAAAATGGTCAGGCCCCTCCGCCGATGCCCAGAGTGCTCCGGCGACCACGGTGAGATTGATTTGAATGGTTGTTAGTTACTACTATTCACATTTCAGTTTGCGAACTTGCTAACGAGACATTATTGGAAATGATCTTTGGTGCAGCATGGCTCCCGACAAGCATCGACCACTCCTTCTGCCAATGCCGGAACCCCGACCGATCCTTCACCTCCGTCTGCCACTAGCGCAG
Source organism: Triticum aestivum (assembly GCF_018294505.1). NCBI lineage: Eukaryota > Viridiplantae > Streptophyta > Magnoliopsida > Poales > Poaceae > Triticum > Triticum aestivum. Next base: position 664,816,550 of record NC_057812.1, read on the forward strand.
CCCCGACCATTCCTACACCTCCATGATAACGGTATTTTTCTTCTTATTTAGCCTGTTTAGTCCATTTTTTTCATAATTGAGCCTATATAGTCCACAAATGACATAATAAGATGAAAAAAATCAAGGAAGAGGAAGGAAAGAAGGAATAGGAAGAAAAGAAGAAAAAGAAGACTAGTGGAAGAAGAAGAAGAAGATTCTAGTCTTCTTCTTCTTCTTCTTCTTCTTCTTCTTCTAGATTTCTTCTTCTTCTTCTCCAAAATGAAGTTAGCTCTAAATTATATCAAAAATGAAATAATATGCTTAGTTAGGTCAATAATGGCATAATTAGCTAGGGAAGCTCAAAAATGGCATTTTTCTTCTTATTTAGACTATTTAGTCCATTTATGACATAATTTAGCCTATTTAGTCCACAAATGACATAATAAGATGAAGAAAATCCAGGAAGAGGAAGGAAAGAAGGAATAGGAAGAAGAAGATCTTCTTCCTCTTCTTCTAGTCTTCTTCTAGTTTTCTTCTTCTCTAAAATGAAGTTAGCTCTAAGTTATATCAAAAATGGCATAATATGCTTACTTCACTAAAAATGGCATAATTAGCTAGGTTAGCTCCATTTTACCTAAGTATGCTTACTTCTTCTTCTTCTTCTTCTTCTTCTTCTTCTTCTTCATTTTATAGTCTTCTTCTAACTTTCTTGTTTCCCATTTTGCAGATTTAATTCACTATATGGAAGCTTGCATGGATGGAGTGCTTGTTTCTCTGTTCATTTTTTCATTTGTATCGATGAAAAATGTGGAACTTGTTATATGGATGCATGGAACAATGTGTTGGATGAACATTGTGATGTTACTGTAATATGTATGGATGGAACTCTGTTTCTTATGTATATATGTATGTTGTCATGGATGGAGCTATGTGTTGGATACATCATATGTCTGCTGTGCATGTGAAAAAAATATGTATATTTGTGTATGAATTCCTGTGAAATTAAATGGATTCAAAAAAACAGGGGATATATAGCCTCTTTGCCGTCTACTAGCAGATGACAAAGAGTTTTGCCATCTGCTAGCAGATGGCAAAGAGGACACATGGAAGCTACCTGCAGAAACTGGGAACACTGGCTGCCTATTTGGTCACTTTGCCGTCTGCCAGTAGACGGCAAAGATTCAGATCACTTTGCCGTCCGCTGGTAGATGACATAGCTGGCCATGTGGCAGCTTCCCAGTGCTGCCTAGCTGAGCTCTTTGCCATCTGTCAGTGGACGGCAAACATCTTTGAATCTTTGCCGCTCACTGGCGGACGGCAAAGAGCGCCCTTAACCCCCCAACGGATCTCACCCCACCCCACTGTCATCCGTTATCTTTGCCGTCTGCTGGCCTCGGATATCGGACGGCACAATCCTTTGTCGTCCATTTCTAAGAAGCGGATGGAAAAGAAGGCCTTTGCTGTCACGTGTTCAGATGGATAGTTTGCCGTCTGCTAGCGGACGACAAAGATGTTCCTGTCTATGATCTATGCCTTTGCCATCTGCCATGGCGGACGGCAAAGAAGCTAATTCCAGTAGTGCAAGGGACTTGGAGTGGACGTCAAGCAACCAACGAGGAGGCCACAAGGCAGGGGGTGCGCCCTCCACCCTCGTGGGCCCCTCGTGGCTCCACCAACCTACTTGCTCCTATATATATATTCGTATACCCCGAAAACATCCAGGAGCACAACAAAACCCTATTTCCACCGCCGCAACCTTCTGTACCCAAGAGATCCCATCTTGGGGCCTTTTCAGGAGCTCCGCCAGAGGGGGGGCATCGATCATGGAGGGCTTCTACATCAACACCATAGCCTCTCCAATGATGTGTGAGTAGTTTACCTCATACCTTCGGGTCCATAGTTATTAGCTAGATGGCTTCTTCTCTCTCTTTGGATCTCGATACAATGTTCTCCTCGATCTTCTTGGAGATCTATTTGATGTAACTCTTTTTGTGGTGTGTTTGTCGAGATCTGATGAATTGTGGGTTTATGATCAAGTGTATCTATGAACAATATTTGATTCTTCTCTGATATCTTTTATGTATGATTGGTTATCTTTGCAAGTCTCTTTGAATTATCAGTTTGGTTTGGCCTACTAGATTGATCTTACTTGCAATGGGAGAAGTGCTTAGCTTTGGGTTCAATCTTGCGGTGTCCTTCCCCAGTGACAGCAGGGGAAGCAAGGCACTTATTGTATTGTTGCCATCGAGGATAAAAAGATGGGGTTTATATCATATTGCTTGAGTTTATCCCTCTACATCATGTCATCTTGGCTAATGCATTACTCTGTTCTTATGAACTTAATACTCTAGATGCATGCTGGATAGCGGTCGATGTGTGGAGTAATAGTAGTAGATGCAGAATCGTTTTGGTCTACTTGTCGTGGACGTGATGCCTATATACATGATCACACCTAGATATTCTCATAATTATTCACTTTTCTATCAATTGCTCGACAGTAATTTGTTCACCCATCGTAATACTTATGCTATCTTGAGAGAAGCCACTAGTGAAACCTATGGCCCCCGGGTCTATCTTCATCATATTAATCTTCCAATACTTAGTTATTTTCATTGCCTTTTATTTTACTTTGCATCTTTATCATAAAAATACCAAAAATATTATCTTATCATATCTATCAGATCTCACTCTCGTAAGTGACCGTGTAGGGATTGAAAACCCCTTATCATGTTGGTTGCGAGGATTTATTTGCTTTTGTGCAGGTGCGAGGGACTCGCATGTAGCCTCCTACTAGATTGATACCTTGGTTCTCAAAAACTGAGGGAAATACTTACGCTACTTTGCTGCACCGCCCTTTCCTCTTCAAGGGAAAACCAACGCAAGTGCTCAAGAGGTAGCACTATTATAGTTGGATCTTATGATTTCAGATTAGAAAAACCTATATCTACTATCCATATTGCACTTGTATCACCATCTCTTCGCCGAACTAGTGCACCTATAAAATTTACCATTGTATTGGGTGTGTTGGGGACACAAGAGACTCTTTGTTATTTGGATGCAGGGTTGCATGAGAGAGACCATCTTCATCCTACGCCCCCGACGAATTGATAAACCTTAGGTCATCCACTTGAGGGAAATTTGCTATTGTCCTACAAACCTCTGCACTCGGAGGCCCAACGACGTCTACAAGAACAAGGTTGTGTAGTAGACATCAATACACCACCACTGCCTAAGGTGGTAGAGGTAAATTCTCTTATGAAGTTCAATGAAAATGATAATCGTCACAATATGCATCCTAGTCAATGCCTTTATGGGTTTGAAAACTACATTAGAAAACAAGATCACTTCAATGCCAATGTTATGAAACAATTGAAATATAATTCTGATATGATTGGTCGCCTGAGTGACTTGTTATTTAGAATCTCAAATGATATTAGAGGTGTTGGAAAACATGCTTCTATGGTACAAACTCAATTGGAACAAGTTGCTAAATCTCAAAGAGAATTGCTTGATGAAATGAATCATAATATGCATGACTTTCCTGTTAGAGTCGTAACTAGAGGAGGTAAAATGACTCAGGAACCACTTTATCCTGAGGGACACCCTGAAAGAATTGAACAAGATTCACAAAGAGCTAACACTAGTGCACCTAGTCCTTCTAGAAAGAAAAACAAAAATGATAGGACTTTGCACACTGCAAGTGAACCTGAAATAGAGAAACCTCGTGATAATGAAAATGAAATTTCTATCTCTGATGCTGAAAATCAATCTAGTAATGAACACTCACCTAATGATAATGAAAAATATAATGATGAGGTTCATGAAGACTCTCAACCAAACAATGAAAAAGAACCAGATAATGATGTTGAGATAGAACCACCTATTGATCTTGATAACCCACAACCTACAAATAAAAGGTATGAGAAAAGAGACTTTGTGGCTAGAAAACACGGTAAAGAAAGAGAACCATGGGTTCAAAAACATATGCCTTTTCCACCCAAGTCAACTAAAAATAATGATGATGAAGAATTTGAACGCTTTGCTGAAATGCTGAGGCCAGTCTTTTTGCGTACTCGCTTGACTGATATCTTGAAAATGCCTCCTTATGCAAAGTATATGAAAGACATCATCACAAATAAGAGAAAAATACCAGAAGCTGGAATCTCCACTATGCTTGTTAATTATACTTTCAAAGATGGAGTACCTAAAAAACTTGGAGATCCGGGAATACCAACTATACCTTGCTCTATCAAAAAGAATTATGTGAAAACTGCTTTGTGTGATTTACGAGCTGGTGTTAGTGTTATGCCTTTCTCTTTATATAAAAGACTTGACTTGAATAAACTCACACCTACTGAAATATCTTTGCAAATGGCTGACAAATCAACTGCCATACCAATCGGTATCTGTGAGGATGTGCCCGTTCTTGTTGCTAATGTTACTATTTTAACTGACTTTGTTAGACTTGAGATGCCCAAGTACGACAATATGTCGATTATCCTTGGTAGACTCTTCTTGAAAACTGTAGGGCTGTTATTGATTGCAATAAAAGAATGGTCACTTTTCATATCAATGGTAATGAGCATACGGTGCACTTTCCGAAGAGACAATTGTAAGTGAATGGTATTAATGTCATTGAAAAATCTCCGACAATCACTATAGGAAGTTTTCAAATACCTCTACCTACTATCAAAAAGAAATATGAAATGCTTATTGTTGGGGGAAATGCATATCCGCATTGAGGTAACTTAGTGATTTACGAAAGTTCTTCAGTTTCCTACTAATCGAAAGTGGTTGTTAATAATGAAGGAAATATGACCTAGAGGCAATAATAAAGTTGTTATTTATATTTCCTTATATCATGATAAATGTTTATTATTCATGCTATAATTGTATTAACTGGAAACTTAGTACATGTGTGAATAAATAGACAAACAGAGTGTCCCTAGTTTGCCTCTACTTGACTAGCTCGTTAATCAAAGATGGTTAAGTTTCATAGCCATAGACATGTGTTGTCATTTGATGAACAGGATCACATCATTAGAGAATGATGTTATGGACAAGACCCATCCGTTAGCTTAGCACTATGATCATTTAGTTTATTGATATTGCTTTCTTCATGACTTCTACATGTTCCTATGACTATGAGATTATGCAACTCCCAAATACTGAAGGAACACTTAGTGTGCTATCAAACGTCACAACATAACTGGGTGATTATAAAGATGCTCTACATGTGTCTCCGATGGTATTTGTTGAGTTGGCATAGATCGAGATTAGGATTTGTCACTCTGATTGTCGGATAGGTATCTCTGGGCCCTCTTCGTAATGCACATATCTATAAGCCTTGCAAGCAATGTGACTAATGAGTTAGTTGCGGGATGATGCATTACAGAACGAGTAAAGAGACTTTCTGGTAACGAGATTGAACTAGGTATGATGATACCGACGATCGAATCTCGGGCAAGTAACATACCGATGACAAAGGGAACAACGTATGTTGTTGTGCGGTTTGACCGATAAAGATCTTCGTAGAATATGTAGGAACCAATATGAGCATCCAGGTTCCGCTATTGGTTATTGACCATAGATGTGTCTCGGTCATGTCTATATAGTTCTTGAATCCGTAGGGTCCGCACGCTTAACGTTCGATGATGATTCATATTATGAGTTTATGTGATTTGATGTACCGAAGATTGTTAGGAGTCTCGGATGAGATCACGGACATGACGAGGAGTCTCGAAATGGTCGAGACATAAAGATTCATATATTGGAAGGCTACACTCGGACATCGAAATGGTTCGGGTCGTTTCGGATAAGTTTCGGAGTACCGGGGGTTACCGGACCCCCCCACCCCTGGGAAGTTATTCGGCCTCATGGGCCTAATGGTGGAAGAGAGGAGGCAGGCCATGGTGTGGCGCGTGCCCCCCTAGTCCAAACCGAATTGGACTAGGGCTAAAGGCCCCCCATTCCTTCTCTTCTTATCCTACTAGGACTAGGAAAGGGGGAACCTACTCCTACTAGGAGTAGGATCCCCCCCTTGGGCGCGCCCCTTGTGGTTGGCCTCCTCCTTTATATACGGGGTAGGGTGCACCCCATAGACACACAAGTTGATCTTTAGCTGTGTGCGGTACCCCCTCCACAGTTTCCACCTCGGTCATATTGTCGTAGTGCTTAGGCGAAGCCCTGCATCGGTGACTTCATCATCACCATCAACATGTCATCATGCTGACGGAACTCACCCTCAGCCTCAGCTAGATCAAGAGTACGAGGGACGTCACTGAGCTGAACGTGTGCAGATCGTGGAGGTGTCGTGCGTTCGGTACTTGATCGGTTGGATCGCGAAGACGTTCGACTACATCAACCACGTTACTAAATGCTTCCACTTTCAGTCTACGAGGGTACGTAGACACACTCTCCCCTCTCGTTGCTATGCATCTCATAGATAGATCTTGCGTTATCGTAGGAATTTTTTTAAAATACTACGTTCCCCAACAATGGCATCCGATCCAGGTCTATGCGTAGATGTTATATGCACGAGTAGAACACAAAGAGTTGTGGGCGATAATAGTCATACTGCTTACCAGCATGCCATACTTTGATTCAACGGTATTGTTGGATGAAGTGGCCCAGACCAACATTACATGACCGCGTTCATGAGACTGGTTCTACCGACGTGCTTTGCACACAGGTGGCTAGTGGGTGTCTATTTCTCCAGCTTTAGTTGAATGGAGTGTGACTACGCCTGGTCCTTGTTAAAGGTTAAAACATCACACTTGACGAAAAATCGTTGTGGTTTTGATGCGTAGGTAAGAATGGTCCTTGCTAGAAGCCCGTAGAAGCCACGTAAAACTTGCAAGAACAAAGTAGAGGACGTCTAACTTGTTTTTGCAGGGCTTGCTATGATGTGATATGGTCAAGATGTGATGATATATAATTTTTGTATGAGATGATCATGTTTTGTAACAGTTATCGGCAACTGGTAGGAGCCATATGGTTGTCTCTTTACTGTATGAAATACAATCACCACGTAATAGCTTTACTTTATCACTAAGCGGTAGCGATAGTCGTAGAAGCAATAGTTGGCGAACCGACAATGATGCTTTGATGGAGATCAAGGTGTCAAGCCGGTGACGATGGTGATCATGACGGTGCTTTGGAGATGGAGATCAAAGGCACAAGATGATGATGGCCATATCATTTCACTTATTTTGATTGCATGTGATGTTTATCCTTTATGCATCTTATTTTGCTTAGTACGGCGGTAGCATTATAAGATGATCTCTCACTAAATTTCAAGTTACAAGTGTTCTCCCTGAGTATGCACCGTTGCTACAGTTCATCATGCTGAGACACCATGTGATGATCGGGTGTGATAAGCTCTACGTTCACTTACAACGGGTGCGAGCCAGTTTTGCACACGCAGAATACTCAAGTTAAACTTGACGAGCCTAGCATATGCAGATATGGCCTCGGAACACTGAGACCAAAAGGTCGAGCATGAATCATATAGTAGATATGATCAACACAGTGATGTTCACCATTGAAAACTTCTCCATCTCACATGATGATCGGACATGGTTTAGTTGATATGGATCACGTGATCATTTAGATGACTAGAGGGATGTCTATCTAAGTGGGAGTTCTTAAGTAATATGATTAATTGAACTTTAATTTATCATGAACTTAGTACCTAATAGTATTTTGCATGTCTATGTTGTTATAGATAAATGGCCCGTGCTACTGTTCCTTTGAATTTTAATGCGTTCCTAGAGAAAGTTAAGTTGAAAGATGATGGTAGCAACTACACGGACTGGGTCCGTAACTTGAGGATTATCCTCATTGCTGTACAGAAGAATTACGTCCTGGAAGCACCGCTAGGTGCAAAGCCCGCTACAGGAGCAACACCAGATGTTATGAACGTCTGGCAGAGCAAAGCTGATGACTACTCGATTGTTCAGTGTGCCATGCTTTACGGCTTAAAATCGAGACTTCAACGACATTTTGAATGTCATGGAGCATATGAGATGTTCCAGGAGTTAAAGTTAATATTTCAAGAAAATGCCTGAATTGAGAGATATGAATTCTCCAATAAGTTCTATATCTGCAAGATGGAGGAGAATAGTTCCATTAGTGAACATATACTCGAAATGTCTGGGTACCACAACCACTTGACTCAACTGGGAGTTAATCTTCCTGATGATAGTGTCATTGACAGAGTTCTTCAATCACTACCACCAAGCTACAAAAGCTTCGTGATGAACTATAATATGCAAGGGATGGATAAGACAATTCCCGACCTCTTCGCGATGCCAAAAGTTGCGGAGGTAGAAATCAAGAAGGAGCATCAAGTGTTGATGGTTAACAAGACCACTAGTTTCAAGAAAAAGGGCAAAGGGAAGAAGGGGAACTTCAAGAAGAACAGCAAGCAAGTTGCTGCTTAAGTGAAGAAGCCCAAGTGTGGACCTAAGCCTGAGACTGAGTGCTTCTACTGCAAAGGGACTGGTCACTAGAAGCGGTACTGCCCCAAGTATTTGGCAGATAAGAAGGATGGCAAAGTTAAAGGTATATTTGATATACATGTTATTGATGTGTACCTTACTAATGCTCGCAATAGCGCCTGGGTATTTGACACTGGTTCTGTTGCTCATATTTACAACTCGAAACAGGGGCTACGGATTAAGCGAAGATTGGCTAAGGACGAGGTGATGATGTGCGTGGGAAATGGTTCCAAAGTCCATGTGATCACGGTCGCCACGCTACCTCTACATCTACCTTTGGATTAGTATTAGACTTGAATAATTGTTATTTGGTGCCAGCATTAAGCATGAACATTATATCTGGATCTTGTTTGACGCGAGACGGTTATTCATTTAAATCAGAGAATAATGGTTGTTCTTTTTGTATGAGTAATATCTTTTATGGTCATGCACCCTTGATGAGTGGTCTATTTTTATTGAATATCGATAGTAGTGATACACATATTCATAGTATTGAAGCCAAAATATATAAGTTTAATAATGATAGTGCAACTTATTTGTGGCACTACCGCTTAGGTCATATTGGTGTAAAGCGCATGAAGAAACTCCATCCTGATGGGCTTTTGGAATCACTTGATTATGAATCACTTTATGCTTGCGAACCATGCCTCATGGGCAAGATGACTAAGACTCCATTCTCCGGAACAATGGAGTGAGCAACAAACTTATTGGAAATAATATATACTGATGTATGTGGTCCGATGAGTGTTGATTCTCGCGGCGGGTATCGTTATTTTCTGACCTTCACAGATGATTTAAGCACATATGGGTATATCTACTTGATGAAACAATAGTCTGAAACATTTGAAAAGTTCAAAGAATTTCAGAGTGATGTGGAAAATCATTGTAAGAAGAAAATTAAGTTTCTACGATCTGATCATGGAGGTGAATATTTGAGTTATGAGTTTGATCTTCATTTTGAACAATGCAGAATAGTTTCGCAACTCACGCCACCTGGAACACCACAGTGTAATGGTGTGTCCGAATGTTGTAACCGCACTTTATTTGATATGGTGCGATCTATGATGTCTCTTACTGATTTACTGCTATCGTTTTGGGGTTATGATTTAGAGACGGCTGCATTCCCATTAAATAGGGCACCATCGAAATCCGTTGAGACGACACCATATGAACTGTGGTTTGGCAAGAAACCCAAGTTGTCGTTTCTTAAAGTTTGGGGCTGCGATGCTTATGTGAAAAAGCTTCAACCTGATAAGCTCGAACCCAAATCGGAGAAATGTGTCTTCATAGGATACCCAAAGGAAACTGTTGGATACACCTTCTATCACAGATCCGAAGGCAAGATATTCATTGCTAAGAATGGATCCTTTCTAATAAGGAGTTTCTCTCGAAAGAAGTGAGTGGGAGGAAAGTAGATTTTGATGAGGTAACTATACCTTCTCCCTTATTGGAAAGTAGTTCATCACAGAAATCAGTTCCGGTGATTCCTACACCAATTAGTGAGGAAGCTAATGATGATGATCATGAAACTCCTAATCAAGTTACTACCAAACCTCGTGGTCGACCAGAGTAAGATCCGCACTAGAGTGGTATGGTAATCCTATTCTGGAGGTCATGTTACTTGACCATGATGAACCTACTAACTATGAGGAAGCGATGATGAGCCCAGATTCCGCAAAATGGCTTGAGGCCATGAAATCCAAGATGGGATCCATGTATGAGAACAAACTGTGGACTTTGGTTGACTTGCCTAATGATCGGCAAGCCATAGAGAATAAATGGATCTTCAAGAAGAAGACTGACGCTGACGGTAATGTTACTGTCAAGAAAGGTCGACTTGTTGTGAAAGGTTTTCAACAAGTTCAAGGAGTTGACTACGATGAGATCTTCTCACCCGTAGCGATGCTTAAGTCCATCTGAATCATGTTAGCAATTGCCGCATTTTATGATTATGAAATTTGGCAAATGGATATCAAAACTGTATTCCTTAATGGATATCTTAAAGAAGAGTTGTACATGATGCAACCAGAAGGTTTTGTCAATCCAAAAGGTGCTAACAAAGTGTGCAAGCTACAACGATCCATTTATGGACTGGTGCAAGCATCTCAGAGTTGGACTATATGCTTTGATAGTGTGATCAAAGCATATGGTTTCATACAGACTTTTGGAGAAGCATGTATTTACAAGAAAGTGAGTGGGAGCTCTGTAGCATTTCTGATATTATATGTAGATGACATATTGTTGATCGGAAATGACACTGAATTTCTGAATAGCATAAAAGGATACTTGAATAAGAATTTTTCAATGAAAGACCTCGGTGAAGCTGCTTATATATTAGGCATCAAGATCTATAGAGATAGATCAAGATGCTTAATTGGACTTTCATAAAGCACATACCTTAATAAAGTTTTGAAGAAGTTCAAAATGGATCAAGCAAAGAAAGGGTTCTTGCCTGTGTTACAAGGTGTGAAGTTGAGTCGGACTCAATGCCTGACCACTGCGGAAGATAGAGAGAAAATGAAAGTCATTCCCTATGCTTCAGCCATAGGTTCTATCATGTATGAAATGCTGTGTACCAAACCTGATGTGTGCCTTGCTATTAGTTTAACAGGAAGGTACCAACGTAATCTAGGAGTGGATCACTGGGTAGCGGTCAAGAACATCCTGAAATACCTGAAAAGGACTAAGGATATGTTTCTCGTTTATGGAGGTGACAAAGAGATCATCATAAATGGTTACATCGATGCAAGCTTTGACACTGATCCGGATGACTCTAAGTCACAAACCGGAAACGTATTTTTATTGAATGGTGGAGCTGTCATTTGGTGCAGTTCTAAGCAGAGCGTCGTGGCGGGATCTACATGTGAAGCAGAATACATAGCTGCTTCAGAAGCAGCAAATGAAGGAGTCTGGATGAAGGAGTTCATATCCGATCTAGGTGTAATTCCTAGTGCATCAGGTCTAGTGAAAATCTTTTGTGACACTACTGATGCAATGGCATTGACAAAGGAATCCAGATTTCACAAGAGAACCAAGCACATCTAGAGATGCTTCAAGTCCATTCACGATCAAGTCAAGGAGGGAGACATAGAGATTTGCAAGATACAAACGATCTGGATGTTGCAGACCCGTTGACTAAGCCTCTCTCACGAGCAAAACATGATCAGCACCAAGACTCCATGGGTGTTAGAATCATTACTATGCAATCTAGATTATTGACTCTAGAGAAAGTGGAAGACTGAAGGAAATATGCCCAAGAGGCAATGATAAAGTTGTTATTTATATTTCCTTATATCATGATAAATGTTTATTATTCATGCTAAAATTTTATTAACCGGAAACTTAGTACATGTGTGAATACATAGACAAACAGAGTGTCCCTAGTTTGCCTCTACTTGACTAGCTCGTTAATCAAAGATGGTTAAGTTTCCTAGCCATAGACATGTGTTGTCATTTGATGAACGGGATCACATCATTTGAGAATGATGTGATGGACAAGACCCATCCGTTAGCTTAGCACTATGATCGTTTAGTTTATTGCTATTGCTTTCTTCATGACTTATACATGTTCCTATAACTATGAGATTATGCAACTCCCGAATACCGGAGGAACACTTAGTGTGCTATCAAACGTCACAACGTAACTGGGTGATTATAAAGATGCTCTACAGGTGTCTTCGATGGTATTTGTTGAGTTGGCATAGACCGAGATTGGGATTTGTCACTCCAATTGTCAGAGTGGTATCTCTGGGCCCTCTTGGTAATGCACATCACTATAAGCTTTGCAAGAAATGTGACGAATGAGTTAGTTGCGGGATGATGCATTACGGAACGAGTAAAGAGACTTGCCAGTCACGAGATTGAACTAGGTATGATGATACCGACGATCGAATCTCGGGCAAGTAACATACCGATGACAAAGGGAACAACGTATGTTGTTGTGCTGTTTGACCGATAAAGATCTTCGTAGAATATGTAGGAACCAATATGAGCATCCAGGTTCCGCTATTGGTTATTGACCAGAGATGTGTCTTGGTCATGTCTACATAGTTCTTGAACCCGTAGGGTCCGCACGCTTAACGTTCGATGATGATTCATATTATGAGTTTATGTCATTTGATGTACCGAAGCTTGTTCGGAGTCCCGGATGAGATCACAGACATGACGAGGAGTCTCGAAATGGTCGAGACATAAAGATTCATATATTGGAAGGCTACATTCGGACACCAGGATGGTTCGGGTCGTTTCGGATAAGTTTCGGAGTACCAGGGGTTACCGGACCCCCCGCCCCTGGGAAGTTATTGGGCCTCATGGGCCTAATGGTGGAAGAGAGGAGGCAGTCCAAGGTGTGGCGCCCCGTGATACATCTCCAACGTATCTATAATTTTTGATTGCTCCATGCTATATTATCTTCTGTTTTGGACATTATTGGGCTTTATTATTCACTTTTATATTATTTTTGGGACTAACCTATTAATCGGAGGCCCAACCCAGAAGTACTGTTTTTTGCCTATTTTAGAGTTTCGGAGAAAAAGAATATCAAACGGAGTCCAAACGGAATGAAACCTTCGGTAACGTGATTTACGGAACGAACATGATCCAGGAGACTTGGACCCTACGTCAAGCAACCAACAGGGAAGCCACGAGGTAGGGGGCGCGCCCTCCGCCCTCGTGGGCCCCCTGTTGCTCCACCGATGTACTCCTTCCTCTCCCTCCTATATATACCTACGCAACCCCCAAACAATCAGAAACGGAGCCAAAACCCTAATTCCACCGCCGTACTTTTGTATCCATGAGATCCCATCTTGGGGCCTATTCTGGAGCTCCGCCGGAGGGGGCATCGATCACGGAGGGCTTCTACATCAACACCATAGCCCTTTCGATGAAGTGTGAGTAGTTTACCTCGGACCTTTGGGTCCATAATTATTAGCTAGATGGCTTATTCTCTCTTTTTGGATCTCAATACAATGTTCTCCCCCTCTCTCGTGGAGATCTATTCGATGTAATCTTCTTTTGCGGTGTGTTTGTTGAGACCGATGAATTGTGGGTTTATGATCAGGTTTATCTATGAACAATATTTGGATCTTCCATATTCTTTCATGTATGATTGGTTATCTTTGCACGTCTCTTCGAATTATCAGTTTGGTTTGGCCTGCTAGATTGATCTTTCTTGCAACGGGAGAAGTGCTTAGCTTTGGGTTCAATCTTGCGATGTCCTTTCCTAGTGACAGTAGGGGCATCAAGGCACGTATTGTATTGTTTCCATCGAGGATAACAAGATGTTTTTTTATCGTATTGCATGAATTTATCCCTCTACATCATGTCATCTTGCTTAAAGCGTTACTCTGTTCTTATGAACTTAATAGTCTAGATGCATGCTGGATAGCGGTCGATGTGTGGAGTAATAATAGTAGATGCAGGCAGGGGTCGGTCTACTTGTCTCGGACGTGATGCCTATATACATGATCATACCTAGATATTCTCAAAACTATGCTCAATTCTGTCAATTGCTCAACAGTAATTTGTTCACCCACCGTAAAATACTTATGCTCTTGAGAGAAGCCATTAGTGAAACCTATGGCCCCCGGGTCTATCTTCCATCATATTAATCTTCCAACACTTCATTGCTTTTATTTTACTTTGCATCTTTATCATAAAAATACTAAAAATATTATCTTGTCATATCTGTCAGATCTCACTCTCGTAAGTGACCGTGTAGTGATTGACAACCCCTTATCACGTTGGTTGCGAGGATTTATTTGTTTTGTGTAGGTGTGAGGGACTCACGCGTAGCCTCCTACTGGATTGATACCTTGGTTCTCAAAAACTGAGGGAAATACTTACGCTACTTTGCTGCATCACCCTTTCCTCTTCAAGGGAAAACCAACGTAGTGCTCAAGAGGTAGCAAGAAGGATTTCTTGCGCCATTGCCGGGGAGGTCTACGCAAAAGTCAACATACCAAGTACCCATCACAAACCCTTATCTCCCGCATTACATTATTTGCCATTTGCCTCTCGTTTTTCTCTCCCCCACTTCACCCTTGCCGTTTTATTCGCCCTCTCTCTCTCTCTCTCTCTCTATCCTCCCTCTCTTTTTCGTTTGCCTCTTTTTCACTTGCTTCTTGTTTGCTTGTGTGTTGGATTGCTTGTTTGCTACGATGGTTCTTCCCCGATTTGGTGAGCTTCACCTTAAAAGGTTAGAAGAAATCGAAAGCAACGTTAGGAGTTTTATGGTCTTACAATTTGAGCATAATAATTTCTTTAGAAACAAGCTTAAGGAACAAAAAAGCTTTATGAGTTATATGAATAAAGAGCTCGATGATATGTCTAAAGAATTTTATGGTTTGATATCCCAAATTGCTTGTCTTGAGAAGTTAATAGCTGAAATTTCAGATAAGCAGAGTACCTTAGTTAATAAAATGGCCGCTAAGCCGGAGAACTATGAAAATAAAGATGAAGATCTAAAAGTTATTGATGTGTCCCCTATTAAATCTTGTTTTGCATTATGAATCTTGATAATGATGGGACTGAATATGATCCACCTTTACCTAGAAGGCGTTCCAAAAATTCGGAGTTTTTAGATCTTGATGCTAAATTTGATAAAAGTGGGATTGAAGAGATCAAAACTCTAGATGTTAATGAACCTACTATTTTGGATTTCAAGGAATTTAATTATAATAGCTGCTCTTTGATAGATTGTATTTCCTTGTTGCAATCCGTGCTAAATTCTCCTCATGCTTATAGCCAGAATAAAGCTTTTACCAAACATATCGTTGATGCTTTGATGCAATCTTATGAAGAAAACTTGAGTTGGAAGTTTATATCCCTAGAAAACTTTATGATGAGTGGGAACCAACTATTAAAATTAAAATTAAAGATCATGAATGCTATGCTTTTGTGTGATTTGGGTGCTAGTGTTTCCATGATTCCAAAGACATTGTGTGATTTGTTAGGTTTATGTGATTTTGATGATTTCCCTTTAAACTTGCACCTTGTGGATTCCACTATTAAGAAACCTATGGGAAGAATTAATGATGTTCTTATTGTTGCAAATAGGAACTATGTACCCGTAGATTTTATTGTTCTTGACATAGATTGCAATCCTTCATGTCCTATTATTCTTGGTAGACCTTTCCTTAGAACGATTGGTGCAATTATTGATATGAAGGAAGGAAATATTAGATTACAATTTCCGTTAAGGAAAGGCACGGAACACTTTCCTAGAAAGAAAATTAAATTACCTTATGAATCTATTATGAGAGCCACTTATGGATTGCCTACCAAAGATGGCAATACCTAGATCTATCCTTGCTTTTATGCCTAGCTAGGGGCGTTGAACAATAGCGCTTGTTGGGAGGAAACCCAATTTTATTTTTATTCCTTGATTTTTGCTCCTGTTTAGTAATAAATAATTTATCTAGCCTCTGTTTTGGTTGTGTTTTTGTGTTTAATTAGTGTTTGTGCCAAGTAGAACCATTGGGAAGACTTGGGGAAAGTCTTGTTAATCTTGCTGTAAAAAACAGAAACTTTAGTGCTCACAAGAACTGCAGCCATTTTTATTTGGAAAGAGATATTTAGTTAATTATTTTTGCAGATGATTAATAGATAACTTACTCACGTCCATAAATTTATTTTAGAATTTTTGGAGTTCCAAATCTTGCTCTAGATACATATTACTACAGACTGTTCTGTTTTTGACAGATTCTGTTTTTCGTGTGTTGTTTGCTTATTTTGATGAATCTATGGCTAGTAAAATAGTTTATAAACCATATATAAGTTGGAATACAGTAGGTTTAACACCAATATAAATAAATAATGAGTTAATTACAGTACCTTGAAGTGTTCTTTTGTTTTCTTTCGCTAATGGAGCTCATGAGATTTTCTACTTTAAGTTTTGTGTTGTGAAGTTTTCAAGTTTTGGGTATGGATTTGATGAATTATGGAACAAGGAGTGGCAAGAGACTAAGCTTGGGGATGCCCATGGCACCCCCAAGATAATCTAAGGACACAAAAAAGCCAAAGCATGGGGATGCCCCGGAAGGCATCCCCTCTTTCGTCTACTTCCATCGGTAACTTTACTTGGAGCTATATTTTTATTCACCACATGATATGTGTTTTGCTTGGAGCTTCTTGTATGATTTGAGTCTTTTCTTTTTAGTTTACCACAATCATATTTGCGGTACACACCTTTTGAGAGAGACACACATGATTCAGAAATTATTAGAATACTCTATGTGCTTCACTTATATCTTTTGAGTTATATAGTTTTGCTCTAGTACTTCACTTACATCTTTTAGAGCATGGTGGTGGATTTGTTTTATATAAACTATTGATATCTCATGCTTCACTTAGATTATTTTGAGAGTCTTAAATAGCATGATAATTTGCTTAAATAATCCTAATATGCTAGGTATTCAAGATTAGTAAAAACTTTCTTATGAGTGTTTTGAATACTAAGAGAAGTTTGATGCTTGATGATTATTTTGAGATATGGAAGGTAGTGATATTAAAGTGGTGCTAGTTGAGTAGTTGTGAATTTGAGAAATACTTGTGTTGAATTTTGCAAGTCCCGTAGCATGCACGTATGGTAAATGTTATGTAACAAATTTGAAACATGAGGTGTTCTTTGATTGTCCTCCTTATGAGTGGCGGTCGGGGACGAGCGATGGTCTTTACCTACCAATCTATCCCCCTAGGAGCATGCACGTAGTGCTTGGTTTTTGATGACTTGTAGATTTTTCCAATAAGTATGTGAGTTCTTTATGACTAATGTTGAGTCCATGGATTATACGCACTCTCACCTTTCCATCATTGCTAGCCTCTTCGGTACCGTGCATTGCCCTTTCTCACATTGAGAGTTCGTGCAAACTTCGCCGGTGCATCCAAACCCCGTGATATGATACAATATTTTACACATAAACCTCCTTATATCTTCCTCAAAACAGCCACCATACCTACCTATTATGGCATTTCCATAGCCATTCTGAGATATATTGCCATGCAACTTTCCACCATCCCGTTTATCATGACACGTTCATCATTGTCATATTGTTTAGCATGATCATGTAGTTGACATAGTATTTGTGGCAAAGCCACCATTCATAATTCTTTCATACATGTCACTCTTGGTTCATTGCATATCCCGGTACACCGGCGGAGGCATTCATATAGAGTCATACCTTGTTCTAGTATTGACTTGTAATCGTTGAGTTGTAAATAAATAGAAGTGTGATGATCATCATTTAATAGAGCATTGTCCCAACAAAAAAAGGAGAAAGGCCAAAAAAAGAAGAAGGCCCAAAAAAATGAAAATGGACAATGCTACTATCCTTTTTTCCACACTTGTGCTTCAAAGTAGCACCATGATCTTCATGATAGAGAGTCTCTTTTTTTGTCAGTTTCATATACTAGTCAGAAATTTTCATTATAGAACTTGGCTTGTATATTCCAACAATGGACCTCCTCAAGTGCCCTAGGTCTTCGTGAGTAAGCAATTTGGATGCACACCCACTAGTTTCTTTTGTTGAGATTTCATACATTTATAGCTCTAGTGCATCCATTGCATGGAAATCCCTACTCCTTGCATTAACATCAATCGATGGGCATCTCCATAGCTCATTGATTAGCCTAGTTGATGTGAGAATTCCTCCTTTTTTGTCTTCTCCACATAACCCCCATCATTATACTCTATTCCACCCATAGTGCTATATCCATGGCTCACGCTCATGTATTGCGTGAAGGTTTATAAAGTTTGAGATTACTAAAGTATGAAACAATTGCTTGGCTTGTCATTGGGGTTGTGCATGATGAGAGAATTCTTGTGTGACGAAAATGGAGAATGACTAAACTATATGATTTTGTAGGGATGAACTTTCTTTGGCCATGTTATTTTGAGAAGACATAATTGCTTAGTTAGTATGCTTGAATATTATTATTTCTATGTCAATATTAAACGTTTATCTTGAATCTTTCATATCTGAATATTCAAGAATTACATTGAAATTATGCATAGTAGCATTCCACATCAAAAATTCTGTTTTTATCATTTACCTACTCGAGGACAAGTAGGAATTAAGCTTGGGGATGCTTAATACGTCTCCAACGTATCTATAATTTTTGATTGCTCCATGCTATATTATCTTCTGTTTTGGACATTACTGGGCTTTATTATTCACTCTTATATTATTTCTGTGACTAACCTATTAACCGGAGGCCCAGCCCAGAATTGTTGTTTTTTTGCCTATTTCAGAGTTTCGCAGAAAAAGAATATCAAACGGAGTCCAAACGGAATGAAACCTTCGGGAACATGATTTTCGGAATGAACATGATCCAGGAGACTTGGACCCTACGTCAAGCAACCAACACGGAAGCCACGAGGTAGGGGGCACGCCTACCCCCCCTAGGCGCGCCCTCCACCCTCGTGGGCCCCCTGTTGCTCCACCGACATACTCCTTCCTCCTATATATACCTACGTACCCCCAAACGATCAGAAACGGAGCCAAAACCCTAGTTCCACCGCCGTAAATTTCTGTATCCATGAGATCCCATCTTGGGGCCTATTCCGGAGCTCCGCCGGAGGGGGCATCGATCGCGGAGGGCTTCTACATCAACACCATAGCCCTTCCGATGAAGTGTGAGTAGTTCACCTTAGACCTTCGGGTCCATAGTTATTAGCTAGATGGCTTCTTCTCTCTTTTTGGATCTCAATACAATGTTCTCCCCCTCTCTCGTGGATATCTATTTGATGTAATCTTCTTTTGTGGTGTGTTTGTTGAGACCGATGAATTGTGGGTTTATGATCAAGTTTATCTATGAACAATATTTGGATCTTCTGAATTCTTTTATGTATGATTGGTTATCTTTGCAAGTCTCTTCGAATTATCAGTTTGGTTTGGCCTACTAGATTGATCTTTCTTGCAATGGGAGAAGTGCTTAGCTTTGGGTTCAATCTTGCGGTGTCCTTTCCCAGTGACAGTAGGGGCAGCAAGGCATGTATTGTATTGTTGCCATCGAGGATAACAAGATGGTTTTTTTATCGTATTGCATGAATTTATCCCTCTACATCATGTGATCTTGCTCTTCTTCCTCTCCTTCCTTCTTCTCCTACTAGGACTAGGAAAGGGGGGAACCTACTCCTACTAGGAGTACGATCCCCCCCTTGGGCGCGCCCCTTGTGGCTAGCCCTCCTCCTCCTCCCCTCCTTTATATACGGGGGAGCGGGGCACCCCATAGACACACAAGTTGATCTTTAGCCGTGTGCGGTGCCCCCCTCCACAGTTTTCCACCTCGGTCATATTGTCGTAGTGCTTAGGCAAAGCCCTGCGTCGGAAACTTTATCATCACCGTCAACACGCCATCATGCTGACGGCACTCACCCTCTGCCTTAGCTGGATCAAGAGTATGAGGGACGTCACTGAGCTGAACGTGTGCAGATCGCGGAGGTGCCGTGCGTTCGGTACTTGATCGGTTGGATCGCGAAGATGTTCGACTACATCAACCGCGTTACTAAATGCTTCCGCTTTCGGTCTACGAGGGTACGTAGACACACTCTCCCCTCTCGTTGCTATATATCTCCTAGATAGATCTTGCGTGATCATAGGATTTTTTTGAAATACTACGTTCCACAACAAATAAGACCTGATCAACCTTATTAATGAATCATTTTTGAACAATATGAAGTTGATGAATTTAGTAAGCACTACTTTCTATCCCCACTTTTTATCCTCTCTTTTTATTTGTTAAATAAAATAAATGCCATGTTTTGTCTGTTTTCTGAATTTCGTGTGCAATAAAAATTGACCCAAAAATAAAAGTTCCCAGAATGTCCTAAAAATTTAATATGATTTTTTTCTGAATATTTGAGAATTTTTGGTGCAAATAATACCAGAGGGAGGTGCACCAGGTGAGCACAACCCACCTGGGTGCACCAGCACCCCCAGGCGAGCCCTGATGGGTTGTGGTCCCCACGTGGGCCCCCTCACTTACCTCTTCATACCACATCATCACTTACCTCCTGAAAAAAATCTCTGTTGCTCTCTCTCCCGTCTTCTTGAGCTCAAACCCGCAGATTTCGATCTCTTTGCCCGAAGCTCCGTTTCCGAAACTGTTTCGGGGGAATGTTGCTTGGTATGTGTGTGACGCCCGGATAATTAAGCTACAGTGATTCCC
Organism: Triticum aestivum; assembly: GCF_018294505.1. Classification (NCBI taxonomy): domain Eukaryota; kingdom Viridiplantae; phylum Streptophyta; class Magnoliopsida; order Poales; family Poaceae; genus Triticum; species Triticum aestivum. The sequence continues at coordinate 664,837,198 of NC_057812.1, forward strand.
CGCTAATGATGCCACGTCACCACGGTTACTGTGATAAACTCTCGATAGTTCAGAACCGAAACAAATTCAAAATTTAAATAAAAGAAAACAATAAAAGTTTTTAAAAATTAAAATAAAAATGTTCGGTGGTTGCCAAATATTACAAAGATAATTATGGTGTAAGGTTCACAATTTTATAAAATGCCTAAGTGTTTATAAATAAATAAAAACAGAAAAGAAGATAAATAAAAAGAAAACAGAAAACAATACAAAAAAAAAAGAGAAGAGAAACCCCCCTGGGCTTCGGCCCAGCTGACCACAGGCCCCACTGGGCCACCCACCAGGCCGGCCCAAACCCCACCCCTTATCCACTCCCCTCACCCCCCGCAACCCTAGCCGCCACCCACTCGCCCCCCCACTCCCACTCCCGCACGTCGCTCCTCCCCCCCCCCACGAACGGATCTGGATCGGGGGTGCAACAGCCGCTCCCGACCCCATCGCCGCGACGCCGCGCCGCCCCGCACCCACGTCGCCGGCGCCCCGACGCCGGCCGACACCCGTCGCCTCCTCGACCCCAAGTCGGCGCCCCGCTACCTCGACGCGTCATCCTAGGCCTCGCCGCTTCGTCCACGGCTGCGCCATCGCTGAACTGCGTCGTCCTCGTCGTTCGCGTCCCCGTCTCCTCCTCATCGGCGCCGACACGCTTCGCCAACCCCTTCTCTCCAACGATGTGAGCGACCACCCTCCTCTCCTTGCTGCCTCGCTTGGAGCGCCTCTCTCCGTCGCCGCGCCCCCGTCTGTTCCACGCTGCTTCTCGCTGCCGTCGTCGCCCCGTTCCCCTCCGCGCAGGCGCTCAAGCTCACAGCGCGTCGACCACGCCCGGGCGCCCGCCGCGTTCCCTGGCTACGCTCGCGGGCCTCTGGCCGCGTCCGGCCGTGCCAGTTGTCGCGCGTGCTCGCCCAGCCGCGACCCAGTGCGCGTCCGCTCACAACACTGCACCATGCCGCCCCGCTCTGGCCACTGTCGCCGGCGCCGGGCCATGCGCCGACCCCCTTCACCCGTTGGCCGCAGCGCCCTGTCGGGCGGGCTGGCGCCCGTCGCCCGCTGTCCGCTCCAGCGCCCGAACCCGCCGCCCCTCGTCACCGTCCTGCCGGCCTCGAACACGGCCTCGCCGGAGCCCGGTCCGGCCACCGCGCCCCTGCCCCTTCCCTGTGTGCGTTCGTGCACAGGAGGGAGGTGGCCTGAGCCACTTACAGGTGGGGCCCTCCCCCTTGTAAATCAGAAAGAAGAAAAGAAAAAGGGAAAGAGGAGAAAAATGAAAATGAAAATGAAAATGAAATTAGTAAAAGAAATAATTAATTAATTAAATAATTAGTGAATTAATTAAGTTAATTAATTGGGTTTAACTAAATTAATTAGAATTAGTTAACCTAATCAAGTAATTAAGCTAATTAACCTGTTTAGTTAAACTCAGACAATGACAATTGGGACCCACCTGTCAGGTTGACCAGGTCAACGGTCAACGTTGACTGCTGACGTCATGCCGACGTCAGCGAACACTATTCTGGATAATGTTGATTTAATTAATAATTAATAAATTAGAAAATGATTTAAAACTTTAAAAATTAATATAAAATAATCCGTAACTCGGATGAAAATACTTTCTACATGAAAGTTGCTCAGTACGACGAGGCGATTCCGGATACGCAACCCGTTCGTCCACCACACACCCCTAACATATCAAACACGCAACTTTCCCCCTCCGGTTCATCTGTCCGAAAACACGAAACACCGGGAATACTTTCCCGGATGTTTTCCCCCCTTCACCGGTATCACCTACTACCGCGTTAGGACACACCGAACACCGCGTATTGCCTTGTTATATTTTGTGATGCTTTGTTTGCTCTGTATTCATTATTTCTTCCCCCTCTTCTCTCCGGTAGACTACGAGACCGACGCTGCTGCTGACTAGTTCGACTACGGAGTTGATGACCCCTCTCTCTTGCCAGAGCAACCAGGCAAGCCCCCCCCTTGATCACCAGATATCGCCTACTCTTCTCTATACTGCTTGCATTAGAGTAGTGTAGCATGTTACTGCTTTCCGTTAATCCTATTCTGATGCATAGCCTGTCATTGCTGCTACAGTCATTGATACCTTACCCGCAATCCTAAATGCTTAGTATAGGATGCTAGTGTTCCATCAGTGACCCTACATTCTTGTCAGTCTGCCTTGGTATACTATCGGGCCGTGATCACTTGGGAGGTGATCACGGGTATATACTATACATACATACATACTATACAGATGGTGACTAAAGTCGGGTCAGCTCGATGAGTACCCGCAAGTGATTCTGATGAGGGGGCTGAAAGGACAGGTGGCTCCATCCCGGTAGAGGTGGGCCTGGGTTCCCGACGGCCCTCGACTGTTACTTTGTGGCGGAGCGACAGGGCAGGTTGAGACCACCTAGGAGACAGGTGGGCCTGGCCCTGTTCGGCGTTCGCGGATACTTAACACGCTTAACGAGATCTTGGTATTTGATCTGAGTCGGCTACGAGCCTATATGCACTAACCATCTACGTGGGAGTAGTTATGGGTATCCCGACGTCGTGGTATCAGCCGAAGCACTTCAGACGTCAGCGACGGAGCGGCGCGCGCCGAATTGGACTGGAACGCCACTAGGCTAGGTCTGCTTTCGGCCGCCCTCGCAACGTGCAGGTGTGCTATGGGCGATGGGCCCAGACCCCTGTGCGCTTAGGTTTAGACCGGCGTGCTGGCCTCTCTGTTTTGCCTAGGTGGGGCTGCGACGTGTTGATCTTCCGAGGCCGGGCATGACCCAGGAAAGTGTGTCCGGCCAAATGGGATCGAGCGTGTTGGGCTATGTGGTGCACCCCTGCAGGGAAGTTAATCTATTCGAATAGCCGTGATCTTCGGTAACAGGACGACTTGGAGTTGTACCTTGACCTTATGACAACTAGAACCGGATACTTAATAAAACACACCCTTCCAAGTTCCACAGACAACCCGGTGATCGCTTTTCCGCAGGGCGACGAGGAGAGGATCGCCGGGTAGGATTATGCTATGCGATGCTACTTGAAGTTGCTACTTGGAGATGCTACTTGGAGGACTTCAATCTACTCTCTACTACATGCTGCAAGACGGAGGCTGCCAGAAGCGTAGTCTTCGACAGGATTAGCTATCCCCCTCTTATTCCGGCATTCTGCAGTTCAGTCCACTGATATGGCCTCCTTACACATATACCCATGCATATGTAGTGTAGTTCCTTGCTTGCGAGTACTTTGGATGAGTACTCACGGTTGCTTTCTCCCCCTTTTTCCCCTTTCCCTGCTTTCTGGTTGTCGCAACCAGATGTTGGAGTCCAGGAGCCAGACGCCACCGTCGACGACGACCCCTACTTCACTGGAGGTGCCTACTACGTGCTCCCGCTGATGACGACCTGGAGTAGTTTAGGAGGATCCCAGGCAGGAGGCCTGCGCCTCTTTCGATCTGTATCCCAGTTTGTGCTAGCCTTCTTAAGGCAAACTTGTTTAACTTATGTCTGTACTCAGATATTGTTGCTTCCGCTGACTCGTCTATGATCGAGCACTTGTATTCGAGCCCTCGAGGCCCCTGGCTTGTATTATGATGCTTGTATGACTTATTTTATTTGTAGAGTTGTGTTGTGATATCTTCCCGTGAGTCCCTGATCTTGATCGTACACATTTGCGTGCATGATTAGTGTACGATTGAATCGGGGGCGTCACAAGTTGGTATCAGAGCCGACTGCCTGTAGGAATCCCCTTTCCAACTCCTTGGCCGAAGTTGAGTCTAGCCATTGCAAAACTTTTACTAACTTGGCTGTGTGCCTTACGGGCCCACGTCGCCATTGGGTGGTATTAGGATCTTTTACTCCTCGTCTATACTCTGGGACTCTGATCTCTCTTCTAGTCGGGTTAAATGATTTTGCTAAAATCTAACTCTAGGTTCTCGCTACCACTTCCTGCCGGAGAACCCTTTCATTACGGATGGTCGACTGCTTCAACGGAATATTCTGACAATACTCTCCGATATTTTCTCGAGACCTTATGCCTATTGCTTTTGCAATTCCCTACCACCGAAAAATCCCTATGGATAAATACTTACACCTGTCATTTTTACTTTTATTCCCAGTTGGTCTTGTTATTACAAGATACCCCGAAACACTCGTCGTTGTTTCGATAATCCTTTGAGCTTACTGCCTTGCAGTTCTTGACACATGAATATCCCTACGGATAATTTCTCGCACTTACCGAATATCCGCTCATCCCCAGTTGATTCATGTATGTCACCAATCCTCGAAAAACCATTCGATCTTTCGAAAATCCTGAGCATCCTATTGCTCTTGAAATTCTTGATTACTTGCATTATGGTTAATCCCATAAGTCTAGTAATCTTGTTGGCATCCATTGTCATTATCATTTTGAGTCCATTGATTCGATTTGTTGCGAATGCTCGCAATCCTCAAACAGATCCTAGAATTCATCCTTCTGGCTCAGACGTCATTTTAAACATGAGCTGGCTATCGACCAATCAAATTGCCGTCGATTGTACCCCTAAGTCTATTCAGCTTATCCATCCTTGATCAGAGCATTTGCTCCTGATCCCTCGATTTGAAAATCATAATTACTTTGCTAATTAAGCATTGAACTATTCAGATGTTCTATAAACCGATGCATTTGCAATCTTTCTTCCTCTGATTGGGTATCGATACTCATATCAGCCCCATTTTGGATCGCCATATCCACTGTTGGATTATTACCCGACAGTGTCCTTCATAATTAATCACTTTGTGAGTTCTTTCTCCGATACATAATGCCTTTGGTAAATTGTAACCTTTCCTTTTGTCAACCATGCTCTGCTTTCGGGGTGATGATATTTACTCTTGAAGCTTATGGTATATGTTCGTAAGAAGCCCCGATGGGATTGAACCAACGCCTTCCCTCATCGGTGTGAACCCGGAAGTTTTCACGAGTCATACTCATCTGGTATTTCACCAGGTAAAACTTTCAACACTAATGCCTTTATCAAAGCGAATAGTGAATGGAAGGTTATACATTGAAGAAGTGGGAGTCGACCTTGAACCTTGCGTTCATGCCCAGGGACACGATGTATAACTTATCATGGAAGCTGCTCGTAAAAATAATTATTCCTTTGGTATAAGTTGATCTTATATCTAGGATCTGGCCTTTTGCAACCGTGGTTCCGACCATGATTGTTCTTCTTTGTTCTCCTTTCTCGGACAAGTCAAAATAATTGTCTTCTATGGATCAATACACCAGTCCAACCTTTACTTTGATCTTGTGTCGAGTATTATCCCCCTGGTATCTCGAGATTATCATGGAACTGCATAACTTTTTATGAGTTCTTCATCAAGTGATACCTTCCCACTGATTCCAATTTTTCGCGGGCTCTGAGTTATTGAACACTCAAAGACACCGATAACTGAACCGAGTCCGCTTTACGGTTCAACAACTCTTCAGTAAGCTTCTATAAGTACGAGTTTGTACCCGATCACGCCATTCCTAGCCTGTTTGGCTATATCATTGTCGTGATGATTTTAACTGTGCTACCCGGTCCTTCTTCTCGGAGCACAATTTTCGACGATGAACTAACCTTACGTCGATCCTCATCGTCATATCATTTCGCCTTGAACAACAAGCTTGAGTTCGAGTTTGTGTCTTACCCATGGTTCCAATAACCTTTCGCTTCATCACCCCTTTCAACTTGATGTCATCGCCGATCGATTACATCTTCATGAGATCTCTTGACAAATGTGTCGTGATCATCATGAGCATTATGAGCTCTTCCAGGATATCGATTGAATTCATGATGAGAAATACCATCCTTGCCCTCGGTGATCTGTATTATCATCGACCACTTTATTGACTTCCCTCCAACACAAACTTGTCGTGTTTTGTGTTATACCTTGAGTTCCTTGCTATCCAGCATCTGTTCTTCTTTACCTTGGAGTATTACCCTTTACATGTCAAGAGTGTGGCAAGAAATTCACCACCCTTAAGAATTCTTGACACAAGTGATACTTATTAACATCACCATTCTTTCCTTGGTCCTCGTGTTGTTTCTAACCGGAAAATCGACAAATGGTCCGTGAGGTGTAAATTCTAAACTTCTAGCAACCCTATTGCTTTGAAGTTAATGGTCGATAGTTCCATTCTAAGTTTATTGCTTATTGAGTCATCATTCGAACATTGGTCGTGCTACCTAATCCAGATTCCTGGGTGCACCCTACTATCATTGTTCAGTTGTGTATGTTTTCCCTCGAGCATACATCGTTATATCATTTGATCCGACAAATGATATTTCCTTGTTCACCTAATTGTGGAAATTCATCCCTTGGAAATCTCGATGATTTGTTGTTGAGCCTATCAGCTACCACCTTATCCCTTCATTGGTTTAATGTTGGGCTTTTGTTTCGGAACTCGCTTCCGTAGTACATCTACCGAAAATCTTACAATGTCACCTCGTCAATTTGCGTTGCACCTTTTCTTCTCAGGTATCCTAAGTCTGAGGTATCCTGACACCAACCGGATCTGAATCTCGGTCAGATATGATGGTTGGGACATATCTCCAAGAGTTGTAACATTGATTTCTACGTGACCCGGTAACATGATGTCATGCCTAGCACCCCCCCCCCCTGGGTGGAGGACCTATCGTTATAATTTCTTTTGCAAGGACAACCATTCTTCATGGAAGAAATTGTAAGACTTATTCTACAAGTTATTCCTGATGGATCCTTCGTGTTTCCAAAGTCTGATCTTCACCTGAAGACCATGTCAATGCTATCTCGAAGCATGTCAATGGTACTCCGATTTTCAACAGGAACATTTGAAGCACAATGCTAAATTTTCTTTATCATTTATCCTTACACCGTTGCATGGGTAATATCTTGAGATTCCTTCCCCCTTACCTAAATGGTTTTCTACCTTCTATCCTGTCATGGATATCATGCTCAGCTTGTCCTTGGGAAGGATATACCCCTGGAAAATGTGTTTAAACACATTTTTCCTTTCCATTGATCTGGTTAAATCCGATACTCATATCTTCCTTTCCATTGTTTGGTTTAACCTTTCTTGTGATCTATGAGATCTAAGCAGTAATATTCTCCTACTTTTGTAAACACCTCGGTGTACAACTCTGTCAGTAAGGCCCTATTGAAATTGTCGATAGCATTCCGGTCACCACCGATGGACGAGAACTCTGCCTATTGGTCCGCCTCGTTCAACGAGCAGGAAAATGGTTCTCTTCGTCCCTCGCCCCTGGTACCGACATTGTGCCGACATAACTGATAGGCTACCCTCTGACATGCCTTGCTATTGTGACCGTGCGAGATGTCACCGCTCCTATTTTTTTTTACCCACATGGTGGGCCCATAACCCACAGTTCCACAGGATCGAAACCTGACTCTCCTGTACACCCCCTGTTCCCAAAGTTATTCCTCACGCGTGGCCTCGTGTGTAATTCACGAGCCACCTTCTGATGAGATCATCAATTTGGTATCAGACGCAATACTTATTCCCATTGCTCTGAACCCCTTTCACACTTCGCTTCAGGCAATGAACGATTGCCTATCCGCTTGAAACTTCTTATTGCACCGTCTTACTTTGCTCTCGATAGGTGTAATTTGTTCAACTCGAGAGATACTCATATGTTCATTCTTGGGATACCCCCAGATGAATTTCCCTTATAACCTCCTATTTTTGTAGAACTGCCCCTTACCTATTCGTAAGTACGATGGAGTTCCCCGAAGAAAGGACGACAACTTCATCATGATGCTTTGGAATAAAGAATTGAAGACATCAACGAAAGGGATTAACTTCTTCAAGAAGAATCGTTAGAATTTCGTAACCAGACCCCTTCCCCCTTATAACCGATCCTAAATCTCGGGACGAGATTTCTTATAGTGGAGGAGAATTGTGACGCCCGGATAATTAAGCTACAGTGATTCCCCGCTAATGATGCCACGTCACCACGGTTACTGTGATAAACTCTCGATAGTTCAGAACCGAAACAAATTCAAAATTTAAATAAAAGAAAACAATAAAAGTTTTTAAAAATTAAAATAAAAATGTTCGGTGGTTGCCAAATATTACAAAGATAATTATGGTGTAAGGTTCACAATTTTATAAAATGCCTAAGTGTTTATAAATAAATAAAAACAGAAAAGAAGATAAATAAAAAGAAAACAGAAAACAATACACAAAAAAAAGAGAAGAGAAACCCCCCTGGGCTTCGGCCCAGCTGACCACAGGCCCCACTGGGCCACCCACCAGGCCGGCCCAAACCCCACCCCTTATCCACTCCCCTCACCCCCCGCAACCCTAGCCGCCACCCACTCGCCCCCCCACTCCCACTCCCGCACGTCGCTCCTCCCCCCCACGAACGGATCTGGATCGGGGGTGCAACAGCCGCTCCCGACCCCATCGCCGCGACGCCGCGCCGCCCCGCACCCACGTCGCCGGCGCCCCGACGCCGGCCGACACCCGTCGCCTCCTCGACCCCAAGTCGGCGCCCCGCTACCTCGACGCGTCATCCTAGGCCTCGCCGCTTCGTCCACGGCTGCGCCATCGCTGAACTGCGTCGTCCTCGTCGTTCGCGTCCCCGTCTCCTCCTCATCGGCGCCGACACGCTTCGCCAACCCCTTCTCTCCAACGATGTGAGCGACCACCCTCCTCTCCTTGCTGCCTCGCTCGGAGCGCCTCTCTCCGTCGCCGCGCCCCCGTCTGTTCCACGCTGCTTCTCGCTGCCGTCGTCGCCCCGTTCCCCTCCGCGCGGGCGCTCGCGCTCACAGCGCGTCGACCACGCCCGGGCGCCCGCCGCGTTCCCTGGCTACGCTCGCGGGCCTCTGGCCGCGTCCGGCCGTGCCAGTTGTCGCGCGTGCTCGCCCAGCCGCGACCCAGTGCGCGTCCGCTCACAACACCGCACCATGCCGCCCCGCTCTGGCCACTGTCGCCGGCGCCGGGCCATGCGCCGACCCCCTTCACCCGTTGGCCGCAGCGCCCTGTCGGGCGGGCTGGCGCCCGTCGCCCGCTGTCCGCTCCAGCGCCCGAACCCGCCGCCCCTCGTCTCCGTCCTGCCGGCCTCGAACACGGCCTCGCCGGAGCCCGGTCCGGCCACCGCGCCCCTGCCCCTTCCCTGTGTGCGTTCGTGCACAGGAGGGAGGTGGCCTGAGCCACTTACAGGTGGGGCCCTCCCCCTTGTAAATCAGAAAGAAGAAAAGAAAAAGGGAAAGAGGAGAAAAATGAAAATGAAAATGAAAATGAAATTAGTAAAAGAAATAATTAATTAATTAAATAATTAGTGAATTAATTAAGTTAATTAATTGGGTTTAACTAAATTAATTAGAATTAGTTAACCTAATCAAGTAATTAAGCTAATTAACCTGTTTAGTTAAACTCAGACAATGACAATTGGGACCCACCTGTCAGGTTGACCAGGTCAACGGTCAACGTTGACTGCTGACGTCATGCCGACGTCAGCGAACACTATTCTGGATAATGTTGATTTAATTAATAATTAATAAATTAGAAAATGATTTAAAACTTTAAAAATTAATATAAAATAATCCGTAACTCGGATGAAAATACTTTCTACATGAAAGTTGCTCAGTACGACGAGGCGATTCCGGATACGCAACCCGTTCGTCCACCACACACCCCTAACATATCAAACACGCAACTTTCCCCCTCCGGTTCATCTGTCCGAAAACACGAAACACCGGGAATACTTTCCCGGATGTTTTCCCCCTTCACCGGTATCTCCTACTACCGCGTTAGGACACACCGAACACCGCGTATTGCCTTGTTATATTTTGTGATGCTTTGTTTGCTCTGTATTCATTATTTCTTCCCCCTCTTCTCTCCGGTAGACTACGAGACCGACGCTGCTGCTGACTAGTTCGACTACGGAGTTGATGACCCCTCTCTCTTGCCAGAGCAACCAGGCAAGCCCCCCCTTGATCACCAGATATCGCCTACTCTTCTCTATACTGCTTGCATTAGAGTAGTGTAGCATGTTACTGCTTTCCGTTAATCCTATTCTGATGCATAGCCTGTCATTGCTGCTACAGTCATTGATACCTTACCCGCAATCCTAAATGCTTAGTATAGGATGCTAGTTTTCCATCAGTGACCCTACATTCTTGTCAGTCTGCCTTGCTATACTATCGGGCCGTGATCACTTGGGAGGTGATCACGGGTATATACTATACATACATACATACATACTATACAGATGGTGACTAAAGTCAGGTCAGCTCGATGAGTACCCGCAAGTGATTCTGATGAGGGGGCTGAAAGGACAGGTGGCTCCATCCCGGTAGAGGTGGGCCTGGGTTCCCGACGGCCCTCGACTGTTACTTTGTGGCGGAGCGACAGGGCAGGTTGAGACCACCTAGGAGACAGGTGGGCCTGGCCCTGTTCGGCGTTCGCGGATACTTAACACGCTTAACGAGATCTTGGTATTTGATCTGAGTCGGCTACGAGCCTATACGCACTAACCATCTACGTGGGAGTAGTTATGGGTATCCCGACGTCGTGGTATCAGCCGAAGCACTTCAGACGTCAGCGACGGAGCGGCGCGCGCCGAATTGGACTGGAACGCCACTAGGCTAGGTCTGCTTTCGGCCGCCCTCGCAACGTGCAGGTGTGCTATGGGCGATGGGCCCAGACCCCTGTGCGCTTAGGTTTAGACCGGCGTGCTGGCCTCTCTGTTTTGCCTAGGTGGGGCTGCGACGTGTTGATCTTCCGAGGCCGGGCATGACCCAGGAAAGTGTGTCCGGCCAAATGGGATCGAGCGTGTTGGGCTATGTGGTGCACCCCTGCAGGGAAGTTAATCTATTCGAATAGCCGTGATCTTCGGTAACAGGACGACTTGGAGTTGTACCTTGACCTTATGACAACTAGAACCGGATACTTAATAAAACACACCCTTCCAAGTTCCACAGACAACCCGGTGATCGCTTTTCCGCAGGGCGACGAGGAGAGGATCGCCGGGTAGGATTATGCTATGCGATGCTACTTGAAGTTGCTACTTGGAGATGCTACTTGGAGGACTTCAATCTACTCTCTACTACATGCTGCAAGACGGAGGCTGCCAGAAGCGTAGTCTTCGACAGGATTAGCTATCCCCCTCTTATTCCGGCATTCTGCAGTTCAGTCCACTGATATGGCCTCCTTACACATATACCCATGCATATGTAGTGTAGTTCCTTGCTTGCGAGTACTTTGGATGAGTACTCACGGTTGCTTTCTCCCCCCTTTTTCCCCTTTCCCTGCTTTCTGGTTGTTGCAACCAGATGTTGGAGTCCAGGAGCCAGACGCCACCGTCGACGACGACCCCTACTTCACTGGAGGTGCCTACTACGTGCTCCCGCTGATGACGACCTGGAGTAGTTTAGGAGGATCCCAGGCAGGAGGCCTGCGCCTCTTTCGATCTGTATCCCAGTTTGTGCTAGCCTTCTTAAGGCAAACTTGTTTAACTTATGTCTGTACTCAGATATTGTTGCTTCCGCTGACTCGTCTATGATCGAGCACTTGTATTCGAGCCCTCGAGGCCCCTGGCTTGTATTATGATGCTTGTATGACTTATTTTATTTGTAGAGTTGTGTTGTGATATCTTCCCGTGAGTCCCTGATCTTGATCGTACACATTTGAGTGCATGATTAGTGTACGATTGAATCGGGGGCGTCACAATGTGACTCCACCATTTGTCCAATTAGTTTTTGTTTTATTGGTTTATACTTTGAATAAATAGCTACTCTTGGTGCTGCTGTAGATGTGCCTGCATGTTCAATTCTTAGTGTTCTAAGTAGTTTGAATGCTTGCTATGGCCTCTATTTATCCCTATGAGTAGTTGCTATCAATTTTGTGAAGTTTTGTTGGAAAAAATTTGTGAACTAAAAATTCAGATTTTTGTTCATAGGAAAAATTGTACGCGGACATGAATATCTTCAGGAAGTTTGGCTCAAAGAAGAACTCCAAGGGTGTTACTGGGGAGTCTTCTGACAATGATCTCCACCCTCGGAGGTTGACGGAGGTACCGCACATCCCATTCCTGCAAGAAGCTGGAATTCATGAGGAGTTCATGCAATTCATTGCCAATGCCGGTCTCACCGACTTCATCACAGATGAGTGTGACCAGCACCAAGTCCTCACAAATGTCTTTGTTCAAAGCTTTCCTTTCCTGCCTAGAAATAATCCTCCTGAATTGAGCTTTGATTTATATGTTGAAAACCATCAGATACCGCTTACTGAATTTTTTGACATATGCATGATCCTGTCTGATGGGAGCTTGGCTGAGCCTAGGCCGGCCGAGTTTGAGGATTTTTGTTGCACTTTGACAGTGGGGGACGAGAGAAGAGTGTCGGCCATCACTGTCGGTGGCTTACATTTTCCTGATGGTCATTACTTTGCACTTTTTATTACCAAATTCTTGCTTGCTAGGGACAAGGTGGCTGCACTTAGTTCACCTGACCTTGTTGTTTTACATCGTGCAATACATGGCGACAACACTTATAGCTTGGGAGCTATTGTGGCTCATCGCCTTCATCTTAATGAATCTCAAGGGAAAATACATGGTGGGATTTTTGCTACTCGTTTGGCGGCTCACTTCGAGGTTGAGATACGCCATCATGATTTCCCTCTTACCACAGTTTACCTAGACCGTGCAGCCATGGATCACCATCACTTTCTTGCACATGATCGTCCTGATATTGCCATTCCTTATAAATTGGTCAATAGAGTTGACACACATGATGTTATCCCTGAAGGAAATATGCCCTAGAGGCCATAATAAATTTGTTATTTATATTTCCTTATATCATGATAAATGTTTATTATTCATGCTAGAATTGTATTAACCGGAAACTTAGTACATGTGTGAATACATAAACAAATAGAGTGTCACTAGTATGCCTCTACTTGACTAGCTCGTTAATCAAAGATGGTTAAGTTTCCTAGCCATGGACAAAGAGTTGTCATTTGATAATTATCACATCATTACAGAATGATGTGATTGACTTGACCCATCCGTTAGCTTAGCATGATGATCGTTACAGTTTCCTTGCTACTGCTTTCTTCATGACTTATACATGTTCCTCATACTATGAGATTATGCAACTCCCGAATGCCGGAGGAACACCTTGTGTGCTATCAAACATCACAATGTAACTGGATGATTATAAAGATGCTCTACAGGTGTCTCCCATGGTGTTTGTTGAGTTGGCATAGATCAAGATTAGGATTTGTCACTCTGAGTATCGGAGAGGTATCTCTAGGCCCTCTTGGTAATGCATATCATTATAAGCCTTGCAAGCAACGTGACTAATGAGTTAGGTACGGGATGATGCATTACGGAACGAGTAAAGAGACTTGTCGGTAATGAGATTGAACTAGGTATTGAGATACCGACGATCGAATCTCAGGCAAGTAACATACCGATTACAAAGGGAACAACATATATCGTTATGCGGTTTGACCGATAAAGATCTTCGTAGAATATGTAGGAACCAATATGAGCATCCAGGTTCCGCTATTGGTTATTGATAGGAGATGACTCTCGGTCATGTCTACATAGTTCTCGAACCCGTAGGGTCTGCACGCTTAACGTTCTGTGATGATTTGTATTATGAGTTATGTGATTTGATGACCGAAGTTTGTTCAGAGTCCCGGATGAGATCGGGGACATGACGAGGAGTCTCGAAATGGTCGAGACATAAAGATCGATATATTGGAAGGCTATATTCGGACATCAGAAAGGTTCCAAGTGATTCGGATATTTTTCGGAGTACCGGAGAGTTACGGGAATTCGTACTGGGCCTTAATGGGCCATACAGGAAAGGAGAGAAAGGCCTCAAGGGTGGCCATGTCCCTTCCCCATGGACTGGTCCGAATTGGACTAGGGAAAGGGGGTGCTCCCTTCCTTCCTTCTCCTTCTCCCTTCCCTTTTTTCTATTCCATGTGGGAGGTAGAATCCTACTAGGACTAGGGAGTCCTAGTAGGACTCCACACTTTGGGCGCGTTCTATGAGGGCATGCCTCCTCCTCCCTCCATATTTATATACGTGGCCAGGGGGCACCCCATAGATACACAAGTTGATCATTGATTTGTTAGCTGTATGCGGTGTCCCCCTCCACCATAATCCACCTCGGTCACATTGTAGCGGTGCTTAGGCGAAGCCCTGTTCTGGTAGCATCATCATCACTGTCATCACACCATCGTGCTGATGAAGCTCTCCCTCGACACTCTGCTGGATCGTGAGTTCGCGGGACGTCACCGAGCTGAACATGTGCAGATCGCGGAGGTGCCGTACTTTCGGTACTAGAATCGGTCGATCGTGAAGACGTACGACTACATCAACCGCGTTGTCATAACGCTTCCACTTACAGTACACGAGGGTACGTAGACAATACTCTCCCCTCTCGTTGCTATGCATCACCATGATCTTGCGTGTGCATAGGAAAGTTTTTGAAATTACTGCGTTCCCCAACAATCCCCTTGCCTGCACCTCTCTGTTTGATTCTGTTGCCAAGGGCGGATACCGGATTATGCCTGCAGACATCCTCGCCTACTGGAACGCTCAGGCTGCTGCTGAAACTACACAGGCCCCTCCATAGTGGGATGAGTGGATGCCCGCTCCTCTGGATCCCTACTACCCTCCGGGCTACTGATCGATTACCAACTTAGGCCAAAAGCCTAAGCTTGGGGGAGTACGTGTTCCTCACCGACATTATATTCATGTTCTCATATCATTCTACTTGTCAGTGTTCACACTTTTTCATTGTATCATCCATGCTTAGTTTTATTTTCTTGCTTTCTTCTTATGTGTTTGAAAAACTTTAGGAAAAAAATAGTTGTAGTAATTTACTTTCTATGCATGCTTAATAGTATTAAAAATAAAATCCAAAAAGATTTCCTTGTTCTTCCTTTGCTTGTTGGGAGCTTTCCCGTGTAAATAGTTTTTCTCGTTTTTACTTTTCCCTTATTTGCTTGCTTAAGAAAACCAAAAACTCCAAAAATATTTCAGTGTGTTTCTCTGAAATTCTTTTCTTTTATTCGAGTTGTACCTAGGAGAAGACCACGATGAAAATGTTGAGTGGCTCTCATATGAATAAAAGTTGAACTAATAAAGAGCACATTTTACCTTGTCTTCTCCTGTTGAATAAAATGCTTGCAGATTCCAGCTTAGTCCATGTCACTCTTGCACTATTATTATTTTCATATCATTCGTTCGTGCAAGTGAAAGGCAATAATGACAACATTCAATGAACTGGCTGTGGCAAAGAGAAACTGGTATGAACTCGACTTGTTCTGTTTGTGTAAATATGTTTAACCTAGTGCCCATGATTCAGCCCATTATGATTAAACATGTTTGCAATGACAAGTAGAGATTATTGTTTCTCATGCCATGCATAAGTAGCTGGGAGTTGACAATGATTTATCTTGGATATCAACATAGTGTTAAAATGATTGTGATGTAGTATGATGATATGGTATCCTCCTCCGAATGTTTGGGTGGCTTGACTTGGTACATGTTCATGCATGTAGTTGAATCAAAACCAACATAGCCTCTATAATCTTCATGTTCATGGTGTTCATATCCTACTCATGCTAGTGTCCAATTTTACTTATGCATAATGCATGGTTATGATCGTTGTTGCTCTCTAGCTGGCCGCTTCTCAATCTTAATTACTAGCCTTCGCATGTACTAAGTGGGAACTCTACTTGTACATCAAAAACCTTGAACCCAAAGTTATTCCAGATGAGTCCACCATACCTACCTATATACGGTATTACCCTGCCGTCCTAAGTAAATTTGCATGTGCCACCTCTAAAAACTTCTAAAAAATTCTCCTTTTTGTGTGCCTGGATCGTTCATGGAACGACAGGAGGTGGTCGATATCTTCCGTGCTAAGCAGGTTATCCTCGGGTCGAGTGTTTATTCACTCGCCATCACACGAGGAAATGGGCAGTAATAGGGATGCTCAATCCCAAACTGCAAAATACAAAAAGAGTTCGTCTCTTAAATAATCAAACAAAAACTCCCATTGGATTCAAAACCTTTACTTTTACTGCTTGGGAACCGGCACTAGCATGCTTAGCATGGAAGGTGTTGATAACGGATGGTCGTGAAGTGAAAAAGAAGGGTGCATGTCTCAAAATATAATTTATCTCTATTTTAAAAATTGAGCTCTGGCACCTCTGCAAATCACTGCTTCCCTCTGCGAAGGGACTTTCTATTTACTTTTATGTTGTGTCACCACCTTCTAAAAACAAATGCCAGAAACTGAGTAGAGCACAACTGTCATGATTTATGCATTGTGTGTAGCTAATGTTGGGTGCATCATGACTGGATCTTTTCTATCATGAATTACAATGTTTAGTCGCTGCTTGAACTTTGGAGGTGCTCTGCATTTTTGTTTTGCGGTCTCAGAAAGGGCTAGCGAGATACCACTATTGTCATATTATATCATGGTAGTTTTGAGAACGTGTTGCCATTTGAGATATCTTATTATTGCTCGCTAGCTGATTATGTCATTGATATGAGTCATTATAATCTTTAAGAGTTATTGTCGCCATGGTTAGTTATAATGCTGGCTAAAAAGCTGGGTGTTGTTTAAGCTTATTTATGCAAACAAGAGCAAAAGAGTTCGTAAAAGTTTTTCGTTCTCACTTTCAGTTTATCAACTGAATTGTTTGAGGACAAGAAAAGGTTTAAGCTTGGGGGAGTTGATACGTCTCCAACGTATCTACTTTTTCTCACATTTTTCCTCTTGTTTTGGACTCTAATTTGCATGATTTGAATGAAACTAGCCCAGACTGACGCTGTTTTCAACAGAACTATCATGGTGTTGTTTTTGTGCAAAAATAAAATTCTCGGAATGGAACGAAACTGTTTGAGGATTTTTTATATCAATAACAAGAATTACTGGAGCCAAGACCCACCAGAGAGGGGCCCCTGGGTGGGGACAACCCACCAGGGCGCGCCCCCCTCTCCTGGCGCACCCAGGTGGGTAGTACCCACCTGCTGGCCCCGCTAACGACCACCTTGATACTATAAAATCACATATCTCCAGAAAAAAATCAGGGAGAAAGAATTATCATGATCCACGAGACGGAGCCGCCGCCAAGCCCTGTTCTTCCTCGGGAGGGCAGATTTGGAGTCCGTTTGGGGCTACGGAGAGGGGGGTATTCAATATTCGTCATCACCAACCCATCTCCATCGCCAATTCCATGATGCTCCCCACCGGGAGTGAGTAATTCCTTCGCAGGCTCGCTGGTCGGTGCGGAGTTGGATGAGATTCATCACGTAATCGAGTTAGTTTTGTTAGGGCCTGATCCCTAGGATGCACTATGTTCTTAGATTGATGTTGCTATGACTTTGCCATGCTTAATGCTTGTCACTTTGGGCCCGGGTGCCATGATTTCAGATCTGAACCGTTTATGAATTCATCATTATATCCATGTTTTAGATCCGATCTTGCAAGTTATAGTCACCTACTACGTGTTATGATCCAGCAACCCTGGAGTGACAACAACTGGGCCCACTCTCGGTGATGACCATAGTTTGAGGAGTTCATGTATTCACTATGTGTTAATGCTTTGTTCTGGTTCTCTATTAAAAGGAGGCCTTAATATCCCTTAGTTTCCAATATGGACCCCGCTGCCACGGGAGGGTAGGACAAAACATATCATGCAAGTTCTTTTAATAAAGCACGTATGACTATTTACGGAATACATGCCTACATTATATAAATGAACTGGAGCTAGTGTTGTATCGCCCTAGGTTATAACTGCCACATGATGAATATCAACCAAAAAGCCGCCGATCCAATGCCTACGAATTTATCCTTATTGACCTTGCTGCATTACTATTGCTATCATCACTGTTACACTTGTTACAAAATTATTGCTATCACCGTTACTATTACCATTGCTGCTGTCACTACTATAAAAACTATCAAACTACTTTGCTACTGATCACTTTTCTGCAAATAATTAATCTCCAGGTATGGTTGAATTGACAACTTAGCTGTTAATACCTTCAAATACACTTTGGCTCCCCTTGTGTCGAATCTATAAATTTGGGTTGAATACTCTACCCTCAAAAACTGTTGTGATCCCCTATACTTGTGGGTTAGCAGGCGTCTCCCTCCACGGTTTACTCCTCCGGTCATATTCATGTAGTGCTTAGGCGAAGCCCTGCGCAGATCACATCACCGCATCACCATCACCACACGGTCGTGCTGACGAAACTCTCCCTCGACACTTTGCTGGATCAAGAGTTCGAGGGACGTCATCAAGCTGAGCGTGTGCTGAACTCGGAGGTGTCGTACATTCGGTACTTGATCGGTTGGAGCACGAAGACGTTCGACTACATCAACCGCGTTAACATAACGCTTCCGCTTTCGGTCTACGAGGGTGGTGGACACACTCTCCCCTTCTCGTTGCTATGCATCTCCTAGATAGATCTTGCGTGATTGTACGAAAATTTTGAAATTGCATGCTACGTTCCCCAACAGTGGCATCCGAGCCAGGTCTATGCGTAGATGATATGCACGAGTAGAACACAAAGAGTTGTGGGCGGTAATAGTCATACTTCTTACCACCAATGTCTTATTTTTATTCGGCAGTATTGTTGGAGGAAGCGGCCCGGACCAACCTTACATGATCACGTTCATGAGACCGGTTCCACCGATAGACATGCAACTTGTTTTGCATAAAGGTGGCTGGCGGGTGTTTGTTTATCCAACTTTAGTTGAATCTAATTTGACTATGGACGGTCCTTGTTGAAGGTTAAAACAGCACACTTGATGAAAAATCATTGTGGTTTTGATGCGTAGCTAAGAATGGTTCTTGCTAGAAGCCCGTAGCAACCACATAAAACTTGCAACAACAAAGTAGAGGACGTCTAACTTGTTTTTGCAGGTCATGTTGTGATGTGATATGGTCAAGACATGATGTGATATACGTTATTGTATGAGATGGTCAAGTTTTGTAAAAGTTATCGGCAACTAGCACGAGCCTTTTGGTTGTCGCTTTATTGTATGAAATGCAATCGCCATGTAATTGCTTTACTTTATCACTATGCGTTAGTGATAGTTGTAGAAGCAATACTTGGCGAGACGACAACGACGCTACGATGGAGATCAAGGTGTCAAGCCGGTGACGACGGAAATCACGATGGTGCTTTGTTGATGGAGATCAAAGGCACAAGATGATTATGGCCATATCATGTCACATATTTTGATTGCATGTTATGTTTATCTTTTATGCATCTTATTTTGCTTAGTACGGCGGTAGCATTATAAGATGATCCCTCACTAAAATTTCAAGGTATAAGTGTTCTCCCAGAGTATGCACCATTGCGACAGTTCGTCGTGCCGAGACACCACATGATGATTGGGTGTGATAAGCTCGATGTTCACATACAACGGGTGCAAGACAGTTTTGCACGTGCGGAATACTGGGGTTAAACTTGACGAGCCTAGCATGTACAGACATGGCCTCGGAACACTAGAGGCCAAAAGGTCGAACGTGAATCATATAGTAGATATGATCAACATAGAGATGTTCACCATTGAAGACTACTCCATCTCACGTGATGATCGGACATGGTTTAATTGATATGGATCACGTGATCATTTAGATGACTCGAGGGATGTCTATCTAAGTGGGAGTTATTAAGTAATATGATTAATTTAACTTAATTTATCATGAACTTAGTCCTGATAGTATTTGCATATCTATGTTGTAGATCAATAGCTCGCGTATAGCTCCCCTGTTTTATTTTTGATATGTTCCTAGAGAAAACTTAGTTGAAAGATGATAGTTGCAATGATGCGGACTGGGTCCGTGATCTGAGGATTATCCTCATTGTTGCACAGAAGAATTATGTCCTTGATGCACCGCTAGGTGACAGGCCTGTTGCAGGAGCTGATGCAGACGTTATGAACGTTTGACAAGCTCGGTATGATGACTACTTGACAATGTTGGGATCCATGATAAGGGGTAAATCAGCAAGTTTATCGGCATATCGGCCGATTTATCGCCATATTGGCTGATTTATCGGCCGATTTATCTTATCGGCCACACAACGATAAGCGATAAATTGGCCGATTTATCGAAATATCAGAAGATTTCTTGAACAATGCTACTTGATAGTTTATTGCACCATAATTTACGGCTGAGAACTGGGACTTCAAAAATGTTTTGAACGCCACGGAGCATATGAGATGTTCCAAGAGCTGAAATTGGTATTTTAGACTCATGCCCGTATTATGAGGTATGAGACCTCTGACAAGTACTTTGCCTACAAGATGGAGGAGAATAGCTCAGCTAGTGAGCATGTGCTCAGAATGTCTGAGTACTACAATCATTTGAATCAAGTGTGAGTTAGTCTTCCAAATAAGATAGTGATTGACAGAGTTCTCTAGTCACTATCACCAAGTTACCAGAACTTCGTGATGAACTATAATATGCAAGGGATAATGGAAATGATTCCCAAGCTCTTCGCTATGCTAAAATCGGTGAAGGTAGAAATCAAGAAAAAGCATCAAGTGTTGATGGTTGACAAGACCACTAGTTTCAAGTAAAAGGGAAAGGGAAAGAAAGGGAACTTCAAGAAGAATGGCAAGCAAGTTTCCACTCTCATGAAGAAGCGCAAAGCTAGACCTAAGCCTGAAATTGAGTGCTTCTACTGCAAAGGGAATGGTCACTGGAAGCGGAACTACTCCAAATACTTGGCGGATAAGAAGGATGGAAAAGTGAACAAAATTATATTTGATATACATGTTATTGATGTGTACTTTACTAGTGTTCATAGTAACCCCAGGGTATTTAATACCGGTTCAGTTGCTAAGATTAGTAACTCAAAACAGGAGTTGCAAAATGAACATACTCTAGCTAAGGGCAAGGTGACGATGTGTGTTGGAAGTGATTCCAAGGTTGATAAGATCACCATCGCACACTCCCTTTACCTTCAGGATTAGTGTTGAACCTAAAATAAATGTTATTTGGTGTTTGCGTTGAGCATGGATATGATTAGATCATGTTTATTGCAATACGGTTATTCCTTTAAGTCAAAGAATAATTGTTGTTCTATTTACATGAATAAAACCTTCTATGGTCATACACTCAATATAAATGGTTTATTTAATCTCTCTCGTGGTGATACACATATTCATAATATTTATGCCAAAAGATGCAAAGTTGAGAACAACAGTGCAACATATTTGTGGCATTGCCGTTTAGGTCATATTGGTGTAAAGCGCATGAAGAAACGCCATGCGGATGGACTTCTGGAATCACTTGATTATGAATCATCTGATGTTTGCGAACCATGCCTCATGGGCAAGATGACTGAAACTCTGTTCTACGAAACAATGGAGCGAGCCACTGACTTATTGGAAATAATACATACCGATGTATGCGGTCTAATGAGTGCTGAGGCCCGCGGCGGGTATCGTTAATTTCTGACCTTCATAGATGATTTGAGCAAATATGGGTATATCTACTTAATGAAACACAAGTCTGAAACATTTGAAAAGTTCAAAGAATTTCAGAGTGAAGTGGAGAATCATCATACAAAGAAAATAAAGTTTCTACGATCTGATCGCGGAGGCGAATATTTGAGTTATGAGTTTGGCCTTCATTAAAACAATGTGGAATAGTTTCACAACTCACACTACCTGGAACACCACAGCGTAATGGTGTGTCTGCACATCATAACCGTACTTTATTAGATATGGTGCGATCTATGATATCTCTTACCAATTTACCACTATCGTTTTGTGGTTATGCATTAGAGACATCTGCATTCACATTAAATAGGGCACATCTAAATCCGTTGAGATGACACCGTATGAACTATGGTTTGGCAAGAAACCTAAGCTGTCGTTTATTTAAAATTTGGGGTTGCGATGCTTATGTGAACAAGCTTCAGCCTGATAAGCTCGAACCCAAATCGGAGAAGTGCGTCTTCATAGGTTACTCAAAATAAACTATTGGGTACACCTTCTATCACAGATCCGAAGGCAAGATATTTGTTGCTAAGAATGGATCCTTTCTAGAGAAGGAGTTTCTCTTGAAAGAAGTAAGTTGGAGGAAATGTAATGCCCTTGATGCGGCTATATCTCCTACGTGTCGAAGCACGACTTAGAGGCATAACCGCATTGAAAGCAATGTCGCAAGTAAGGTAATCTTCACAACAACCCATGTAATATAGATAAAAGGAGTAAAGGATACATAGTTGGCTTACACTTGCCATGTCACACAAATACATGAATAACACTACAATCATCCAATACACTCATGGTCCGACTACGATACCAAAATAAAAGATCAACCCCAACATGCGACACGGTCCCCGATCGCCCAACTGGGCACCTCTACTGATCATCTGGGAAAGACACATAGTAATGGCGAGAGTCTTCGTCGAACTCCCACTTGAGCTCAAGCGCATCGTCTGGAGCGGTATCATCGGTCCCTGCATCTGGTTTTGGAAGTAACCTGTGAGTCACGGGGACTCAGCAATCTCGCACCCTCGCGATCAAGACTATTTAAGCTTATAGGAAAGGCAAGGTAATATGTGGAGCTGCAGCAAGCGACTAGCATATATGGTGGCTAACCTGTTCGCAAAAGAGAGCGAGAAGAGAAAGCAAAGCACGAACGAAGAACTATGATCAAGAAGTGATCCTAGAACAACCTACGTCAAGCATTACTCCAACACCGTGTTCACTTCCCGGACTCCGCCGAGAAGAGACCATCATGGTTACACACGCGGTTGATTCATTTTAATTAAGTTAAGTTTCGAGTTATCTACAACCGGACATTAACAAATTCCCATCTACCCATAACCGCGGGCACGACTTTCGAAAGTTCAAATCCCTGCAGGGGAGTCCCAACTTAGCCCATCACAAACTCTCACGGTCAACGAAGGATATTCCTTCTCCCGAGACATTCCGATCAGACTCGGTATCCCGGTTCTACAAGACATCCTCGACAATGGTAAAACTAAACCAGCAACACCGCCCAAATGTGCCGACAAATCCCGATAGGAGCTGCACATATCTCGTTCTCAGGGCACACCGGATTGTCCAAGGTTCCGGTAGGCCAGCCCAGAGTTGCCCCTGGTGGCCACCGGCAACTAACAGGTTGGACCAACACTCAGAGGAGCACTGGCCCGGGGGTTTAAATAAAGATGACCCTTGAGTCCGCGGAACCCAAGGGAAAAAGAGGCAGGTGGCGAATGGTAAAACCAAAGTTGGGCATTGCTGGAAGAGTTTTATTCAAGGCGAACTATCAAGGGGTTCCCATTATCACCCAACCGCGTAAGGAACGCAAAATTCGGGAACATAACACCGATACGACGGAAACTAGGGCGGCAAGAGTGGAACAAAACACTAGGCAAAAGGCCGAGCCTTCCACCCTTTACCAAGTATATAGATGCATTAAGATAACACGATAATATGGTGATATCCAAACAATAAACAATGTTCCAATAAGGAACGATCTCCAATCTTCACCTGCAACTAGCAACGCTATAAGAGGGGCTGAGCAAAGCGGTAACATAGCCAATCAACGGTTTGCTAGGACATGGTGGGTTAGAGGTTTGACATGGAAATTTGGGAGGCATGATAAGCAAGTGGTAGGTATCGTAGCATAGTCATAGCAAAAGAGCGAGCATCTAGCAAGCAAAGATAGAAGTGATTTCGAGGGTATGATCATCTTGCCTGCAAAGTTGTCAGAGTTGACTTGATCCTCGTAAGCAAACTCAATGGGCTCCTCGTTAGCAAACTCGTCTCCCGGCTCTATCCAAACAAGACAAACAAGCAAAAGGAACACAATTAACCCCATGCAATGCTCAAACAACATGATGTGAACATGGTATGCTATGCGGGATGTGATATGTGATGCATATGCAAGATTTGGCAAGGAATTGTTGAACCTGGCCTCAACATGGAAATCCAAGAGTGCCACTGGAAAGGTGAGGTGATTTCGGTTGAAATCGATATAAAGATCACCGGAATCGGATGCATGGTTTGAAAATGGCAAGCAAAACAAATATGGCACCGGTCTGCGATAATCAGCAAGTAGCCATCTAAAAGCATCAAGATAAGTTTGCTACAGCACTCAAACATGACAACAAAATACATGGCAATGATCCACTCATTATGCTTGACAAAAGATGAACACTGAGCTACGGCCAATTCATCCATTAGCAGGTTCAAACAAGCATGGCAAAAATGCAAACGATAACAGGTTTCAGACTTAGTGAAATTAACACAAGTCTGGAATTTAACATCAGGTAGCACACTTTAGAGCATGAAAACTATATGCTACATGAACTTAACATGGCAAAGAAAGCCATTACATGAAGCTACTCAAAGCACTTAACAAAATTACCTTAGTGACCTTGAGCCAAAAGGGATCAGAAAATACAATTGCAAGCATGTGAACATGGCAAAAACATAATCAGATTACAGACTTAGTGAAAAACTGGAGCATGCAAATCTGTTAACGAGTAGGCATGTTCACGAGCTCGATGCACTCACTATAGAGCATGGCATGACAAACTAAGCATACAACCATCAAGAATACATGACATAGAAGCTAGACATGGCAAGAACAACAACATATCATGCACGGATCAATAACAACATCCTCGGCAAAATTGCTAACAAGTCCACAATCTGCCAGGATTCACGAAATAGCAAAAGTAGAGCTCGATTGACTCAATCTAGGTTGCTCCATAATTGCAAACAAAGACATGGATTGATAGAGCACCACAATGTTAACAAAACATCCTTACTGATCATCCTCAAAAGAGGCACGGATCACTAGGAAACAACATGAACATATGGCATAATGACAAAATCAGGACAAGGACTTGGAGAAATTCTAAGTCCCTGAAATCAGCATTAACGAATGCACTACTTTGCAAGCTTGCTCTAGTCACCACACATATCACAAAAATACATGGTAAGCACCTCTGTAAAGATGGCATGGCATATAACAAAACTCATGTAGAGCTCAGGAGCATATCATGCACACATTAAACATGGCAAAAATGACAAATAGCTATTTGATGAAACAGATCTCACAATTATATCACATAGCCCTCTTCCAACAACATTTCGTGCATCAAGATGAGCTCAAATGAAAATGATGCAATGAGATGAAATGATGTACTCTTTGAGACGAACATTTTGATATGCTACACGCGCAAATCGGAACTACGGATGCAGAGTTATAGCATGATGAAAATAGCCAAAAATTAGGGCTTTGGGGGAATAAAGTCAACCGAGTGGATTGTCTCAGATCCAGACCTGGCCAGGCGGTACTGTAGCAGCGGCGTGCGAACCGAGGTTCACCGGGGACTTGTCGGCGATGGGGAGGCAGTGGCCGGACTCACGGAAGCTCACCGGTGCGAGGGGCTCGCCGGAGAGAGAGACTGGCCGGGGCGGCATGGTGCGGTGGCGGCGGAGGTTCTCGGGTTGGTGTTCTGCCTTCACTCTTCTGCAGACATCACATTCATTCACGAACTGAGCAATCTCGCGCTTCATTCGAGTCCACCAATAATCCTGCTTGAGGTCCTGGTACATCTTCGTACTCCCAGGGTGGATGGAGAGGAGTGAATTGTGAGCCTCATTCATAATGACTTTACGAAGGTCACCTTTAGGCCCAACAATGCGATCCTTGAAGAAGAGAGTATCCTTGTCATCAAGGCGATAGCACTTGTACTTGGGTTGACTCTTGGCAATCCCAATCTTCACCTTCTTCACCATAGCATCAAGAAGTTGAGCCTCACGAATCTGATCTTCCAAAGTAGGAGAGACTTGAAGGTTGGCGAGGAAACCTTGAGGAACAACTTGCAAGTTGAGTTTGCGGAAAGCTTCACAAAGCTCGAGTTGGTAAGGCTTGAGAATCAGACTGTTGCAGTACGCCTTCCTGCTCAAAGCGTCAGCAATCACATTTGCCTTGCCTGGAGTATATTCGATGCTCGGATTATACTCTTGAATCATTTCAACCCAACGAGTCTGCCTGAGGTTGAGATTAGGCTGAGTGAAGATGTACTTGAGACTCTTGTGGTTAGTGATGATGTCCACTTTTCTTCCCAATAAGAGATGTCTCCAAGTCAAAAGAGCATGCACAACTGCTGCCAACTCGAGGTCATGAGTGGGGTAGTTCTTCTCGTTGGGCTTCAACTGGCAAGAGGTATAAGCCACAACTTTCTTCTCTTGCATCAACACTGCACCAAGACCTTGAAGAGAGGCATCGCAGAAGACCTCGAACGGTTTGGATTCATCAGGGGGAGTCAGAACTGGAGTAGTGACTAATTTTCTTTCAGGG
Organism: Triticum aestivum; assembly: GCF_018294505.1. Lineage (NCBI taxonomy): Eukaryota > Viridiplantae > Streptophyta > Magnoliopsida > Poales > Poaceae > Triticum > Triticum aestivum. The sequence goes on from NC_057812.1 coordinate 664,863,583, forward strand.
TGTTGAAAGCGATGTCACATTCCAGAGACCAAACGTACTTGACGTGCTTCTGGAGAAGGTTTGAAAGAGGCTTCGCGATCTTTCAAAAGTTCTCAACAAACCTTCGACAGTAGCTTACGAGACCAAGGAAGCTGCGGAGTTGCTTCACGTTCTGAGGTGGTTCCCAATTCACAATTGCAGACACCTTCTCAGGATTCATCGCTATGCCCTTGGCAGAGATGATATGCCCAAGATAGAGAACCTCATCGAGCCAAAACTCGCACTTTGAGAACTTGGCGTAGAACTGATGTTCCCTGAGCTTATCGAGCAAACGCAAGTGCTTGGCATGATCTTTCTTGTTCTTTGAAAAGACCAGAATGTCATCGAGGTAGACCAAGACAAAGTCATTTGTGTAGGCGTTGAAAATGAAGTTCATCATGCGAGAGAAAGTCGAAGGAGCGTTGACGAGGCCAAAAGACATGACAGTGTATTCATATGAACCATACCTTGTTCTGAACGCCGTCTTGGGAATATCTTGCTCACGGAATTGAATCTGGTGATAACCCATACGGAGATCAAGCTTGGAGAATACTTGAGCACCTTTGAGTTGTTCGAACAGCTCATTGATGTTGGGAAGTGGGTACTTGTTCTTTATAGTCTTCTTGTTCAATGGACGGTAGTCAACACAAAGTCGGTCTGTTCCATCCTTCTTCTTCACAAAGAGAACTCCACAACCCCACGGAGAAGAACTAGGTCGGATGAGACCCATTCGCTCTTGAATATCGAGTTGCTTCTTCAGCTCCTTCAACTCTTCAGGTCCAAGCTTGTAAGGACGTTTGCAAACAGGTTCCGTGCCAGGCTCAAGATTGATGACGAATTCAACTGGCCGGTGCGGAGGCATTCCTGGAAGCTCTTCTGGGAAGACATCTTGATATTCGCAAACGACTGGAATTTGAGAGATGGCATCCAGTTCACCCTTCTCATTGAGAGAAAACAGACGGATGGTATCATCATGAGCAGCAAAGACAATTATATCCTCAGACGAATGAGTCAATTGAATCTGCCTGGCAGCACAATCAAGCTGAGACTTGTGCTTAGAAAGCCAATCCATTCCGAGAATAAGATCAATATCCGAGTCACCAAGAACCGTAGGAGAAGATAGAAACTTGTAGTCACCCAAAGTGATAGTAACATCCGGAACAATGGAGTTAGCATTCATGCGCCTACCGGGAGAGACAACTGCTATCGGTCTAGGCAAAACTTGCAAAGCCAACTCATGCTTAGATGCAAAAGGTCTTGAGATGAAACAATGTGATGCACTAGTGTCAAAAAGAACTTTAGCTGGAATATCGTTAACAGGAAGGTTACCCATGATGACATCTGACGAGTCCTCTGCCTGAGCTGCATTCATCAAGTTGACCTTGGCGTGCTTGGGGTTATGCTTGACCACAGCTGTACTTGCCGATCTCACAGGAGGAGGAGGAGGGAGACGCCTCTGATTGAAGCATTTGTTGGCATAGTGACCCTTCTGTTGGCACTTGTTGCACGTGACCTCTGAAAGCGGACGGTGATACGGAGCACTCGATCTTGGAGCTTGAGACGAAGTCTTGTTCTGAAAGCCAGGGTTGGGTGGGTGGGAAGATCCACTGCCACCTTTGCTCTTCAGCTAATAAGGATGACGGAACAGAGGAGGAGGAAGCCTATACTTCTGCTGCTTAGCCTCTTGAGTTGAGGAAGAAAGGAGTAACATCTCTGACTCGCTTCTTGGAAGCATCGCACTTCAGTTGAGCAGTCTCTTGTTTCATTGCCATGTTGTAAAACTCATCGTACCTCCTGGGCTCAAAGAGGACAAGAGATAGCTGGATTTCTTCTCTGAGACCACCCCTGAACTGGTATATCATGCTCTTCTCGTCAGGGACGTCCTGCTTAGCAAAACGGGTGAGCTTCTGAAACATCTTGTTGTACTCGTAGACAGACATAGAGCCTTGCTTTAGGTTGCGGAATTCCTCACACTTGCTTTCAACCACGCTCTCAGGAATATGATGAGCTTTGAAGTCTTGACGGAATTCATCCCAGGTAATCACACGGCCTCCTCTGGAATCTTTGTACTGCTGAAACCATTATGCAGCTTGGTCTTTGAGTTGGAAGGAAGCGAACTTGACAAAGTCCTCAGGCCTGATGTTACTACACTCGAAATGCTTGCATATGTCCACGAGCCAATCATTAGCGTCTGTTGCCTCAACACAATTGCTGAAGGTCTTTGGCTGGTTAGCAAGCAACTGGTTGAGTGTAGCAAAATGATTCTGATTGTTGCCTTGGCCCTGGTTCGCTTGGTTGCGCTCTTGAAGAAGTTGCATGATCAGCTGCGTGTTTGCATTGGTAGCGGCCATCACAGCTTGCCATGCCTCCGGAGGTGGAGGTGGTGATGGCGGATCAGGATTCGGAGTCGTGCGCGTTGGAGGAGCCATCCTGAACAGGTTGACATCCATTAGCACATTGACAGACAAATATCGAAGCTGAATCAAACGGGTTGAAATTGCGACATATAGTCTTCACATCCGAACAAAATGAATGAATGCATTCCAATTGAAATGGTCACATATCCATAAATTGAGAAGCCACTTAGAATTGAGGTAGAAGAATAAAAACAAGGTACGGAACAAGAACGAATACTCGGTAAAGATCACCCAATCTCAAGCCAAATATCCGTGGAAGGAGAACTAGAGCTACAAGAATTCCCACCTATGAAACTCCCGAACCTTTCCGGTTATGCAATCAGGTGTTGGGGATACAGGGGAAGCATAATATCTCACCCAAATCTAGCAAATCCTACATCCAGTTGTATCCATCCTTCAACACATAACCGAGACAAACTTCGGAAATCATCTACCTCAACCTTCGAAAAGCATTCGTTATACAAGTTATGGCAATACTCCCGAACTCCCGCCCAAGTACTGGGTGGCATCGAGGTTATCTCACTAACAACTGCATAAAAGAGATTTTCGATGTCGGCGAAACTAAACTCAGGTATACCAGAACTACAACGATAAAATTGTGATGATAACACCTCGGAGCTCAACTCCCCGGGACACTGCCACAACCCCTAAATGACAGGAGGCACCAAGAACAATGTTCTTGTCACAAATTGATCGGAACGATTCCAAGATACCCGCGTGATCCTAAATTTTTTTAGTGAAATTTGAGAAGAGAAGAGTCAAAACTCTACGTCAGGATGCCTTACCAGAGCGATGAAGGGACTGGGGAGTAAAAAGAATTCCTAAACTCTCCGATATATATAATCCTAAATGACTCAAAACATTTTTCTAGACTCAACAACGCCAGCTATTCGATCAAGCAGGGGGGCTCCTAAGGTCGGGGAAGGCTCTGATTACCAACTTGTAACGCCCTCGATGCGGCTATATCTCCTACGTGTCGAAGCACGACTTAGAGGCATAACCGCATTGAAAGCATTGTCGCAAGTAAGGTAATATTCACAACAACCCATGTAATATAGATAAAAGGAGTAAAGGATACATAGTTGGCTTACACTTGCCACGTCACACAAATACATGAATAACATTACAATCATCCAATACACTCATGGTCCGACTATGGTACCAAAATAAAAGATCAACCCCAACATGCGACACGGTCCCCGATCGCCCCAACTGGGCACCTCTACTGATCATCTGGGAAAGACACATAGTAACGGCGAGAGTCTTCGTCGAACTCCCACTTGAGCTCAAGCGCATCGTCTGGAGCGGTATCATCGATCCCTGCATCTGGTTTTGGAAGTAATCTGTGAGTCACGGGGACTCAGCAATCTCGCACCCTCGCGATGAAGACTATTTAAGCTTATAGGAAAGGCAAGGTAATATGTGGAGCTGCAGCAAGCGACTAGCATATATGGTGGCTAACCTGTTCGCAAAAGAGAGCGAGAAGAGAAAGCAAAGCACGAACGAAGAACTATGATCAAGAAGTGATCCTAGAACAACCTACGTCAAGCATTACTCCAACACCGTGTTCACTTCCCGGACTACACCGAGCAGAGACCATCACGGTTACACATGCGGTTGATTCATTTTAATTAAGTTAAGTTTCGAGTTATCTACAACCGTACATTAACAAATTCCCATCTGCCCATAACCGCGGGCACGGCTTTCGAAAGTTCAAATCCCTGCAGGGGAGTCCCAACTTAGCCCATCACAAGTTCTCACGGTCAACGAAGGATATTCCTTCTCCCGAGACATTCCGATCAGACTCGATATCCCGGTTCTACAAGACATCCTCGACAATGGTAAAACTAAACCAACAACACCACCCGAATGTGCCGACAAATCCCGATAGGAGCTGCACATATCTCGTTCTCAGGGCACACCGGATTGTCCAAGGTTCCGGTAGGCCAACCCAGAGTTACCCCTGGTGGCCACCGGCAGCTGACAGGTTGGACCAACACTCAGAGGAGCACTGGCCCGGGGGTTTAAATAAAGATGACCCTTGAGTCCGTGGAACCCAAGGGAAAAAGAGGCTAGGTGGCGAATGGTAAAACCAAAGTTGGGCATTGCTGGAAGAGTTTTATTCAAGGCGAACTGTCAAGAGGTTCCCATTATCACCCAACCGCGTAAGGAACGCAAAATCCGGGAACATAACACCGATATGACGGAAACTAGGGCGGCAAGAGTGGAACAAAACACTAGGCAAAAGGTCGAGCCTTCCATACTTTACCAAGTATATAGATGCATTAAGATAACAAGATAATAAGGTGATATCCCAACAATAAATAATGTTTCAACAAGGAATGATCTCCAAACAAGACAAACAAGCAAAAGGAACACAATCAACCCCGTGCAATGCTCAAACAACATGATGCGAACATGGTATGCTATGCGGGATGCGATATGTGATGTATACGCAAGATTTGGCAATGAATGATTGAACCTGGCCTCAACTTGGAAATCCAAGAGTGCCACTAGAAAGGTGAGGTGATTTCGGTTGAAATCGATATAAAGATCACCGGAATCGAATGCACTGTTTGAAAATGGCAAGCAAAACAAATATGGCACCGGTCTGCAATAATCAGCAAGTAGCCATCTAAAAGCATCAAGATAAGTTTGCTACAGCACTCAAACATGACAACAAAATACATGGCAATGATCCATTCATTATGCTTGACAAAAGATGAACACTAAGCTACGGCCAATTCATCCATTAGCAGGTTCAAACATGCATGGCAAAAATGCAAACCATAACATAGTGAAATTAACACGTCTGGAATTTAACATCAGGTAGCACACTTTAGAGCATGAAAACTATATGCTACATGAACTTAACATGGCAAAGAAAGGCATGACATGAAGCTACTCAAAGCACTTAACAAAAGTCCCTTAGTGACCTTGAGCCAAAAGGGATCAGAAAATACAATTGCAAGCATCTGAACATGGCAAAAACATAATCAGATTACAAACTTAGTGAAAAACTGGAGCATGCAAATCTGTTAACGAGTAGGCATGTTCACGAGCTCGATGCACTCACTACATAGCATGGCATGACAAACTAAGCATACACCTATCAATAATACATGACATAGAAGCTAGACATGTCAAGAACAACAACATATCATGTACGGATCAATAACAACATCCTCGGCAAAATCGCTAACAAGTCAACAATCTGCCAGGATTCACGAAATAGCAAAAGTAGAGCTCAATTGACTCAATCTAGGGTGCTCCATAATTGCAAACAAATACACAGATGGATAGAGCACCACAATTTTACCAAAACATCCTTACTGATCATCCTCAAAAGAGGTACGGATCACTAGGAAACAACATGAACATATGGCATAATGACAAAATCAGGACAAGGACTTGGAGAAATTTTAAGTCCCTGAAATCAGCATTAACGAATGCACTACTTTGCAAGCTTGTGCTAGTCACCACACATATCACAAAAATACATGGTAAGCACCTCTGTAAAGATGGCATGGCATATAACAAAACTCATGTAGAGCTCAGGAGCATATCATGCACACATTAAACATGGCAAAAATGACAAATAGCTATTTGATGAAACAGATCTGATAATTATATCACATAGCCCTCTTCCAACAGCATTTCGGGCATCAAGATGAGATCAAATGAAAATGATGCAATGAGATGAAACGATGTACTCTTTGAGACGAACATTTTGATATGCTACAGGCGCAAATCGGAACTACGGATGCAGAGTTATAGCATGATGAAAATAACCAAAAATTAGGGTTTCGAGGGAATAAAGTCAACCGAGTGGATTGTCTCAGATCCAGATCTAGCCGGGTGGTACTGTAGCAGCGGCGCGTGAACCTAGGTTCACCGGGGACTTGCCCGCGATGGGGAGGTAGTGGCCGGACTCACGGAAGCTCGCCGGCGCGAGGGGGCTCGCTGGAGAGAGGGACTAGCCGGGGCGGCGTGGTGCGGTGGCGGCGGAGGTTCTCGGGCGGCGCGGGGCGACACCGACGGCCGGAGTAGCAGGGGCGGCGGCCGGATGCGGCGGCACCGGCGATGGCGCGCGGTGGCACCGGGCGGCTCAGGCGGCCGGCCGCAAGGATGAAGGCGGCGGGCGCGGTGGTGCGGGCGCCCAGGCGGCGGGGACGCGCGCGTGCCGGGGAGGGGCTCCCACGGGCCGAGCGGGCCGGCGCGGCGGCGGACGGCGGAGCGCCACGTGGCGGCTTGCCAGTGGCTGCGGGGCAGCGGCGCGAAACGTCCAGCACGGACCGGACGTGTCCGGCGCGGACCGGACGTGTCCGGCGCGCGGATGGAGCGGGGCTAGGGTTAGGGTTGGAGTGGATCCGGGATTTTCGGGGGAGATGCCTATTTATACATAGGAGGAGCTAGGAGGCTCCAAATGAGGTGCGGTTTGCGGGCACGCGATCGTGATCGAATGCTCTAGATGATGGAAGGTTCTTCGGTGGGATTTGGGCCAGTTTGTAGAGGTGTTGGGCTGCAACACACACGAGGCCTTCTCGGTCCCTCGGTTAACCGTTGGAGTATCAAACGAAGTCCAAATGGTACGAAACCTGACAGGCGGTCTACCGGTAGTAAACCAAGGCTGCTTCGCAAGTCTCGTTCCAATCCGGAAATGTTTAACCCCCCCCCCCCCACACACGAAAAGAGGTAGAAAGGACCACCGGAGGAGGTAGGAGCGCCGGAATGCAAAACGGACAACGGGGAAAATGCTCGGATGCATGAGACGAACACATATGCAAATGCAATGCACATGATGACATGATATGAGATGCATGACAATGGTAACAACACACGGAGACAAAAACCCGAACCCGAGGAAGTAAAATAACTTAGCGCCAGAAACGGCAAGAGTTGGGATACATATAAGGTAACTTACATCCGGGGTGTTACAGGAAAGTAGAACTTGATGAGGTAATTGTACCTTCTCTTGAATTGGAAAGTAGGTCATCACAGAAATCAGTTCTAGTGATGCCTACACCAACTAGAGAGGAAGCTAATGATAATGATCATAGAACTTCAGATCAAGTTACTACCAAACCTCGTAGGTCAACCGGAGCATGTTCCGCACCTAAGTGGTACGGTAATCCTGTTCTGGAAGTCATGTTACTAGACATTGATTCTGCACGCACCTAGCCGACCACTAATGAGCGAAGCATCCACTGCCGCGGCCTCCCCAGCTCTGCGTCAAAATGGCTTTGGGCCATGACATGGTTAATGTTACGGATCCAGTGTATCGAGAAGAATAATGTATGTGGAAGGCTCATCTGGGTCCACGCAGCGCAAGAAGGCCTCTATTACGCGGAAATATTATTCTCCACTCAACAGGACCCACGGATGCCAAGTATTGACGAAATAACATTTTCTGATGTTGACCACCCGACGGCCAGTATTCGGAAAGAAAGATTCCCCTACTGTCACTCGGACCACGGAGTGCTCCTTTATACGCACAAAAATGAATACTCCTGTCAGTGTCGAAAACCGGCGGATCTTGGGTAGGGGGTCCCGAACTGTGCGTCTAAGGCGCGAGGGTAATAGGAGGCAGGGGACACAATGTTTTACCCAGGTTCGGGCCCCTCTCGATGGAGGTAAAACCCTACTCCTGCTTGATAATATTGATGATATGGGTAGTACAAGAGTAGATCTACACGAGATCAGAGAGGCTAAACCCCTAGAAGCTAGCCTATGGTATGATTGTAATGTTTGTTCCTATGGACTAAAACCCTTCGGTTTATATAGACACCGGAGAGGTTAGGGTTACACAAGGTCGGTTACAAAGGAGGAGATATACATATCCGTACTGCCTAGCTTGCCTTCCACGCCAAGTAGAGTCCCATCCGGACGCGAGACGAAGTCTTCAATCTTGTATCTTCATAGTCTAACAGTCCGGCCAACGGAAATAGTCCGGCTGTCCGGAGACCCCCTAATCTAGGACTCCCACAGTAGCCCCTGAACCAGGCTTCAATGACGATGAGTCCGGTGCGCAGTATTGTCTTCGGCATTGGAAGGCGGGTTCCTCCTCGGAATACACCACGGAAGAATTTTGAATATAAGGATAGTGTCCGACCCTGTAAGATAAGTTCCACATACCATCGTAGAGAGAATAATATTTCCACAAATCCAATTTGCTAACTTGTTTCGGCAACACGACATTACATCATGGCCCGGTGATTATTCGAACCGTTCCTTTAACTAGCCCCGCACATAACACGAGGCAGTTTTTTGACACGTCTTGTCAAAGCAGAGATCTTGTCCCCTTATTACGGGATTCTCATCAATACGGCCGTGGGTAACCCAACTGCGCCATCAACTGCGGCGCTTGGGGATAAGCGAGTTTTACCAGGCAAGTGGGGACGCTTAGCTTCATCCGCCCATATAAAGGGATAAGGATTCACCTTTCTATCCACACCTTCTTCCTCCTTTGCTCATCCATTTTCGCACACTCGAGCTCTAGTGCCCAAGTCCACACTTCCCACCTCAACCTTCTCCAACCATGTCCGGAGCGGGAGGCAGGTGGATGGTCTCCTCCGTCACGGAGGGAGACATCAAGAAACTGAGGAGAGCCGGATACTTGCCCGACGACATCGCGCCACCGGCTCCCAGATGAGGGGCAGCTCATCCCCACCCCCAGGCCCCATGAGAGGGTAGTATTCCTCACCCATTTCCTCCGCGGACTGGGATTCCCTCTCCATCCATTCGTCCAGGGGCTCATGTTCTATTATGGCCTGGATTTCCATGATCTGGCCCTGAACTTCGTCCTCAACATCTCGGTGTTTATCATCGTGTGCGAGGCCTTCCTCCGCATCAAGCCCCACTTCGGCTTATGGCTGAAGACCTTCAATGTCAAGCCGAAGGTGGTGGGCGGCCGCCAGGCGGGGTGCGGAGGCGCCATGGTGGGCAAGATGCCCAACGTAACATGGCTCTAGGGCTCCTTTGTGGAAACCATAAAGGGGTGGCAATCGGGGTGGTTCTACATCACCGAGCCGCACGACCCTGTATGGGCAGCGGCCCCCGAGTTCCGATCTGGCATCCCCACGCGGCTCACCTCCTGGAAAGAGAAGGGCCTGTCCTGGGGTAGTTCGGAAGAGCTGACCAGACTCCAAACATGTATTCAAAACATGGTGAATAAGAAGCTCAAGCTTGTCAACATAGTCCAAGTTATGATCATCCGTCGGATCCTCCTGTGCCAACAACGGGAGTTCAACTTGTGGGAGTTCGACCCGACGCAGCATCGAACTCTGAACAGGCTCTTCGACACGACTCATGAAGATGCCTAGAGGGTGTTGTTCAAAAGGGTCGAGGTCCCCCCTCCTATTATTGAGGATCGCGGATTCAGCGCGAAGCGCCAAGCCAGTGCGGTAAGTTGCTTTACCTTTCACAAGATACTTATTTTTTTCATAGATTGACTCTATGCGGGATCTAAACTCCCGTACCTTTGACAGGACTGGCAGAAGATGGCCCGGACAGATCGACTGCCCGGCTCCTATGCACGAAGGTCCCGCAGATGCTCTTCTGGCGAAGATGTTGACTCCGGCCCCTTATATAGTGTCGGAGAAGACCAAGAAGGCCAAGGGAACCCGAAAGAGTTCCCGATGCCAGGCATCGTCGGACTCACCATCCGATGACTCTGCAGCGCACTCTTCCCCCAAAAACGAGGAGGAAGAAGAAGAAGATGCCCCCCACCGACTGGGGGAGACAGGAAAAGGAATGCCGCCCCAACTAGGGAGGCTGGAGGGTCCAAGAAGGGAAGGACTCTCCTTCCGGACAGTTCCACCGCCGCCGACGAAGGCGAAGACGAGTGGTTGCCCAGGGCCAAGCCCCCGGGGAGATCGTAAGTATTCGGATACCAGAGTAACTCATGGAATTCCTTTGTCGCACTGTTTTCCCTAATCGCCGAACATAATTATGCAGGCCACCACGAGCCAATATCGAGGTATCATCGGACGGCTCCTTGGGCTTGTCCGACATGGATAGCGATCCAGTCCCGACCGCCACCTCCCCTCATCCTACCGACGACGCCGAGGTGTTGTCTCAAGAGGCACCGGATCGAGGGGAGACAGTCCCGGAGGCGCCTCAAGGTGACCTTCCGGACTCCAGGAGCCCAGGGGACGGGGCCCCTGAGAGCTCCGAGTTCGGCCCTCAGCCGAAAACCGCGCCGGACCCTCCAGCGGTTCCGGGCTCGGGCAGGCGGCCTCCTTCTAAGAGGGGCAAGACGCCTGTGCCGGTGACCTCTGTCCATCCAGAGGCGCCGGACAATCTGCTGGAAGCGCTTCCCAGCGCTTCCATCGATGAGGACCACCGCACTATTATGAGTGCGGTGATCCAGAAGGTTCAGTCCGCCAAGAGCGGATTGATTGAAGCCTGTGCCAGCCTTCTAACAGGCTTTGAGGTAAGTGTTTTAAAGTATATGAAGAATATTACCGCATAGACAGTAGCCCCTGATGCTCTGTCCGGTGTTCACAAAGAAAAGCCGAATAGAGGATCAAACAATATCGCAGGAGTCTAATATGAGTATGTCAATATGCATGTGCAGGCGTCGCTGCTGGCGTCCGCCGCACTGGTTGCGGAGGTCGCCGTACTGAAGCAGGACCTGGAAGGGTCCCAAGACGAGCTCGGCCTTGCCAAGAGGCAGCTCGAGGAGAACAAAGGTAAGTAGTACCTAGTCTGTGAATATGTATAAAAAGAATGCGATTGCAAAATGACAGGATCATCATGAATTTGCCAGGGGCCACAACCGAAGTGGCGGCCCTGAAGCAAGCGCTGTCCGAGGCCGAAGATAAAGCGGCCAAGGAGCGCATCGAGCGAGAAAAGCAAGAGGCTCGGGTGGGAGAGGTGCAGCAAGAGCTCCAAGCGCTCATGACGAAGCACGAGGCGTTGGAGCTTGACTCAAAGACGCGAGAGTCTGAGCTTGCCGCGGCCCTCGAGAGCACAAAAAGTGCCAAGGCCGAAGCCCAAAAGGCCCTCTAGGAGATCAACGCAATGAAGAAGATAGCGGTGGGTAAGGCATTCTATATGCAGAGCAAGCATGTAAAAGTGAATTACCGATTACTTACCCAAATTCGGAGCTCTCGAGGAGCATTCGCAGATTTGCCCCGCAGTGTGTCGGATGCCGCACAGTTTTACCAGGCCAAGGAGGGAAGCTCAACGGAGAAGCTGTTCTGGTCTCAGTATACTGGGACCGAACACACGATACCTCTAAGCGACCAACTAAAGCAGCTGGTCGAGCTCCACAAGGCGGCCGAATAGGCCATGAAGGGCCTTATAGTCCGGCTGTGGCCTGGCGACGTCCTTTCGAACAGCTACTTCGGCCTGGTGAGGCGGCTTGTGGATGCCTGCCCATGACTGGAGGTCGTCAAGCGGTCCGTCTGCGTCGAAGGTGCATGCCGGGCTTTCGCCCGTGTGAAGGTGCAGTGGGCCAAGCTAGACGACGTGAAGCTAATCAAGGAAGGGCCGCCGTAGGGCAAGGAGCATCGCACCGCTAAAATTTATTATGAGGGTGTACTGAAGGGTGCCCGTCTCATAGTGGACGAGTGCACAAAAGATGTAATATTTGAGTGAAACTTGCTCGTGTGATCCTGTATTTATGAAAACTTGTTCATATGCGCTATGTAATGCTTGTTTGAATGTAAAATATTACCTTCTATTTGGCCATTTATCCAATCTGAGAGATGGCTAGTCCTCGGCTTCTGCCCCCATGCCACGAGTGCTAGGGTGTTCGGGATAAACCTGAGCACTCTTGTTCCCATGTTTGGGGTCCTTCGAGGGAGGTGCTCAGCACAACGAACAAGGAAACCGGACTAATAATGCTTTATCACTCTCACTTAGCCATAGAATTCTATAATTTTAAATTTCGGCGAAGCCCCTGGTATTCGGAAGGCCGAATTCGGGGCGCGATACACGCCTTTAAGCCGGACAGGGCCGGCCCCTCGCTCTAAGCAGCATAAGTCTTTAGGGACTCGAAGACCTCGCCGAACAGCGACCAGTCTCTCGCCTTATCATGACAGTCAGTTTTAGCTTTCTCTACTGAGGTGCTTAGCCCAGCTGAACCGGGGCACAATCGCAGTAGTTCTCCTAGCGCTACCTTAGCCGATGGAGTGGAACGTAAGGTACCAAAACATAGGAGTCGGGCAAACCCAACATTTGACCAAAGACATGATTCGGAGCTGATGCATATAATGCTATAAGTTCGGGGTGCCGCACTTGTGAAAGTGTTTGGACTTTTCACACCATATAGTGGGGTACGTAAGCCCCTGGTGTATTGGTCGTACCAAAGTGTACGGTTGCAAGGCGTCATTAATGAACACATAGATATATATATATATATATATATAACAAGAATGCAATAATAGTCATAATGTTATGCATTGTTTGTTCAAAAAGGTGCGTTAAGGCAGAGTGATACAGATAGTGCGATGAGAAAAGAGTAGGACTATGTCCCTTCTGAGAGCAAGCTGAGGAATAGTGTTAAATCAAATATTTCGCTCGTTACTGTAATCCACCTGGGAATTCCGTGGTGTGTCGTAGCTTTCTGCCTCCTTGGTTGCTACATCACGTGTTCGGCAATAGTGCTGCCGGACAGGGTTTCCAGAGATTAGGGTCCTAAAAAAGAGAAAAATAACCAAACGGGAAGCCCCTAGTGCGGTTTAAGCCGCGTCTTGGGGCGTGCCGCAGTTGTGCCCCCCTCCCCACCTGTGCCCATGGTATTTTTAATGCGTAGTTATGTACGCGAGGTACGAGTTTCGCCGTTTGGCTGGGACTGGGGGGGGGGCGCATTGCTACGAGAGCTCAGATCGCGCCAGGCGGTCTAGTGGCTGATTGCTCCGAGCGCGCTTGAAGGTGTCCGGGTCTTGAGACGCCGAACTGGTGGATTGCCTTGAGAGGCTGCGTTGCGCTTCTGCTGCAAGGGCCGCAGTGTGCTCCTCCGTTCAGAGAGAGCGCTCTGTGTTTCCATTGACTGTAATAACCCTGCGAGGTCCTGGCATCTTGAGCTTGAGGTATGCATAATGCGGTACCGCATTGAATCTCGCAAATGCGGTTCGCCCGTGCAGTGCATGATAACCACTGTGGGACGGGACTATATCGAAGATTAATTCTTTGCTTCGGAAGTTATCCGGGGATCTGAAGACCACTTCCAGTGTAATTGAGCCTGTGCAATGGGCCTCTACGCCTGGAATGACGCCTTTAAAGGTCGTTTTTGTGGATTTGATCCTTGAGGGGTCTATACCCATTTTACGCACCGTGTCCTGATAAAGCAGGTTCAGGCTGCTGCCACCATCCATAAGGACTCGAGAGAGGTGAAATACGTTAATGATTGGGTCTAGGACCAGTGCGGCGAATCCGCCATGACGGATACTAGTGGGGTGGTCCCTGCGATCGAAGGTGATCGGACAGGAGGACCATGGGTTGACCTTTGGGGCGACTGGCTCCAACGCATATACGTCCTTGAGCGCATGCTTCCGCTCCCTTTTGGGGATGTGCGTTGCGTATATCATGTTCACCGTCCGCACTTGTGGGGGGAACCTGTTCTGTCCTCCGGTGTTCGGCTGCCGGGGCTCCTCCTCGTCATCGCTATGTGGCCCCTTGTCTTTGTTTTCGGCAATTAACTTGACGGTCTGCTTGAATACCCAACAATCCCTATTGGTGTGGTTGGCTGGCTTGTCGTGGGTGTCGTGTATCTGACACGAGCGATCGAGTATACGGTCCAAACTGGACGAGCCCGGCGTACTTTGTTTGAATGGCTTTTTCTGCTGACCGGGTTTAGAGCCTTTGAATCCGGCATTAACTGCCATATCCTCAGTATTATCGTTGTTAATGCAGCGCTTATGTTTGTTGCGACGTGACCTGCTATTGCCGTCCTTGGTATCTGAAGTACCATGGTTCTTTGATATGTTATTACTGCGAGCCAGCCAGCTGTCTTCTCCCGCACAAAAGCGGGTCATGAGCGTCGTGAGGGCTGCCATAGATTTCGGCTTTTCCTGATCAAGGTGCCGGGCTAGCCACTCATCACGGATGTTGTGTTTGAAAGCCGCTAAGGCCTCTGCGTCAGGATATTCGACGATTTGATTTTTCTTTGTTATGAACTGAGTCCAAAATTGCCTGGCCGATTCTTTTGGCTGCTGAATTATGTGGCTCAAGTCATCGGCATTTGGTGGTCGCACATAAGTGCCCTGAAAGTTGTCGAGGAATGCAGCTTCCAGATCTTCCCAACAGCTGATGCACTCTGCTGGCAAGCTGTTAAGCCAATGCCGTGCTGGTCCTTTGAGCTTTAGTGGGAGGTATTTGATGGCGTATAAGTCAACACCGCGGGCCATGTGGATGTGGAGGAGGAAATCCTCGATCCATACCGCAGGATCTGTTGTGCCGTCGTATGATTCAATATTTACGGGTTTGAAACCCTCTGGGATTTGATGATCCATCACTTCGTCTGTGAAGCATAAGGGGTGTGCGGCGCCTCTGTATTGGGCTATATCGCGACGCAGCTCGAATGGGTCTTCCCGCTATGTTCGGCCCGGCCGGATTTACTTTTACAGTATCTGGCGTGACGTTTATCGTCTCGCATAGTGGCGCGCCCTCGTCATCCGTATCGATCTTGCATGCTTTGCTTTGTCTTCCAATACGTCTCGCATGTCTAGCGTATCTCCCCGTGCCTTTTTATTTGAATGGCGTCGGGGTGCAGGCTGGGTTTTTGGCTGGAATGCCTCTCTATCGCGGCCATGAGGTGGCCGATCAGCCGCATCATACGCTTCTTCCTCCAGTTGGGGTAGCAACCTGAATTTTGGGTAACTCTTGGAGGGGCCCTCGAGTTTATATTCCTCGGCCGCGAGGACTTCAGTCCACCTGTCAGCTAGCAGATCTTGATCAGCTTGAAGCTGCTGCTACTTTTTCTTAAGGCTATTTGTCGTGGCTATAAGCCGGCGCTTAAAGCGCTCTTGTTCGACGGGATCCTCTGGCATGGCAAATTCGTCATCGCCGAGGCTTGCCTCGTCTTCGGAGAGGGGCATGTAATTGTCATCCTCCGCCTCTCCATGTGGCGCTCTCTCAGGAGGGCTGGCTCCTCCATCCTCCTGCGCTAAATCTTGCTGGAGGGGATTGTTGTTGTCTTCGGCACTATCCCGAGTGTTATTATCTCCTGTGCCGGTGTCACCACTTTTGCTTTGGCGGGACTTAGAGCGGCACCGCTGACGTCAGCGCTTGGGTTGCTTCTTGGAGGGGTCATCCTCCGCTATCTCGTCGCCATTGCCTTCTTTGGGTGTATCCACCATGTATATATTGTATGCTGAGGTGGCTGTCCAGTGCCCTGTGGGCAGTGGTTCATCTTCGTCTCCTGCATCATCGTCCATACCATCGATGTCTTCGGAGTCGAAGTCGAGCATGTCGGTTAAGTCATCGACAATGGCTACTAAGTGGGTGGTGGGTGGGTCGCGAATTTCTTCGTGGTCTGCATCCCAGTCCTGCCGGACATAGTTCGGCCAGGATTCTCCTAACAAGGAGAGAGACCTTAATGAGTTTAGTATATCGCCGAGGGGCGAGTGCTGAAAGATATCCGCGGAGGTAAACTCCATGATCGGCGCCCAATCAGATTTGATAGGAATGGGTGCAGGCGGTTCGAAGTCCACGGCCAGAGAAGGATCCGGCAATTCAACAACACGGCTCTCGTGCAAGGTAAGGTCGATGTTTGGCTCGATCACCGCTAACGGTAAGGCCTCCGCAGCAGGGTCCATCCAACCGTCCGCGGAAGGCACAACTGGCTCCGAATTGAGGGCCGG
Organism: Triticum aestivum; assembly: GCF_018294505.1. Classification (NCBI taxonomy): domain Eukaryota; kingdom Viridiplantae; phylum Streptophyta; class Magnoliopsida; order Poales; family Poaceae; genus Triticum; species Triticum aestivum. The sequence goes on from NC_057812.1 coordinate 664,879,829, forward strand.
AGCGGATGCCGGTGTGATCTTAACACTGTCCGATGGTAGAGCTAAATTGTACTCATCGTGATCGCGTGACGCGCAAGGCGGAGGCTCGAATCCGTCGAAGATCAAGTCTCTGCGGATATTGGCTATGTAGTTTAAGCTTCCAAACCTGACCTTGCGGCCAGGGGCGTAACTTTCAATCTGCTCCAGATGGCCAATCGAATTGGCCCACAGTGCAAAGCCGCCGAACACGAAGATTTGTCCGGGGAGAAAAGTCTCACCCTGGACTGCATCGCTATCGATGATAGTAGGAGCCATCAAGCCTAATGGCGACGACACAGAGGAACTCTCAATGAAAGCACCAATGTCGGTGTCAAAACCGGCGGATCTCGGGTAGGGGGTCCCGAACTGTGCATCTAAGCCGGATGGTAACAGGAGGCAGGGGACACGATGTTTTACCCAAGTTCGGGCCCTCTTGATGGAGGTAAAACCCTTCGTCCTGCTTGATTAATATTGATGATATGAGTAGTAGAAGAGTAGATCTACCACTAGATCAAAGAGGCTAAACCCTAGAAGCTAGCCTATGGTATGATTGTATGTTGTCCTACGGACTAAAACCCTCCGGTTTATATAGACACCGGAGAGGTTAGGGTTACACAAGGTTGGTTACAAAGGAGGAGATATACATATCCGTACTACCTAGCTTGCCTTCCACACCAAGTAGAGTCCCATCCGTACAAGAGACGAAGTCTTCAATCTTGTATCTTCACAGTCTAACAGTCCGGCCAACGGAAATAGTCCGGCTATCCGGAGACCCCCTAATCCAGGACTCCCACACTCGACTTGCCACAAAAGGTTTTTGACAAGTTCAAGGTGTTGAATACGATGAGATTTTCTCACTCGTAGCGATGCTTAAGTCTGTCCGAATCATGTTAGCAATTGTGGCATTTTATGAAATATGGCAAATGGATTTCAAAAACTGCATTCCTTAATGGATTTCTTAAAAGAAGAGTTGTATATGATGCAACCAGGAGGTTTTTGTCGATCCTAAAGGTGCTAACAAAGTGTGCAAACTCTAGCGATCCATCTATGGACAGGTGCAAGCATCTCGGAGATGGAATATACGCTTTGATAAGGTGATCAAAGCATATGGTTTTATACAGACTTTTGGTGAAGCATGTATTTACAAGAAAGTGAGTGGAAGCTCTGTATCATTTCTGATAGTATATGTGGATGACATATTATTGATCGGAAATGATATAGAATTTCTGGATAGCATAAAAGGATACTTAAATAAGAATTTTTCAATGAAAGACATCGGTGAAGCAACTTATATATTGGGCATCAAGATCTATAGAGATAGATCAAGACGCTTGATATGACTTCCAATGAGTACATATCTTCACAAGATTTCGAAGGAGTTCAAAAATGGACCAGTCAAAGAAGGATTTCTTGCCTGTATTGTAAGGTGGGAAGTTGAGTAAGACTCAAAGCCCGACCACGACATAAGATAGAGAGAGAATGAAAGTCATTCCCTATGCCTCAGCCATAGGTTCTATAAAGTATGCCATGTTGTGTACCTGACCTATTGTGTGCCTTTCCATGAGTTTGGCAAGGGGGTACAATAGTGATCCAGGAGTAGATCACTAGACAGCGGTAAAAAATTGACCTTAGAGGACTAAGGAAATGTTTCTCAATTATAGAGGTGATAAAGAGTTTGTCGTAAAGATTTACGTCGATGCAAGCTTTGACACTTATCTAGATGACTCAAGTCTCAATCTAGATACGTATTGAACATGGGAGCAATTAGCTAGAGTAGCTCTGTGCAGAGCATTGTAGACATAGAAATTTGCAAAATACATACGGATCTAAATGTGGCAGACCCGTTGACTAAACTTCTCTCACAAGCAAAACATGATCACACCTTAGTACTCTTTGGGTGTTAATCACATAGCGATGTGAACTAGATTATTGACTCAGGTAAACCCTTTGGGTGTTGGTCACATGGCGATGTGAACTATGGGTGTTAATCACATAAAGATGTGAACTATTGGTGTTAAATCACATGACAATGTGAACTAGATTACTGACTCTAGTGTAAGTGGGAGACTGGAGGAAATATGCCCTAGAGGCAATAATAAAGTTGTTATTTATATTTCCTTATATCATGATAAATGTTTATTATTCATGATAGAATTGTATTAAGCGGAAACTTGATACATGTGTGAATACATAGACAAAACAAAGTGTCCCTAGTATGCCTCTACTTGACTAGCTCGTTAATCAAAGATGTTTAAGTTTCCTGACAATAGACATGCGTTGTCATTTGATGAACGAGATCACATCATTAGGAGAATGATGTGATGGACAAGAACCATCCGTCAGCTTAGCATAATGATTGTTAAGTTTTATTGCTATTGCTTTCTTCATGACTTATACATATTTCTTTGACTATGAGATTATGCAACACCCGAATACTGGAGGAACACCTTGTGTGCTATCAAACGTCACAACGTAACTGGGTGATTATAAAGATGCTCTATAGGTGTCTCTGACGGTGTTTGTTGGGTTGGAATAGATCGAGATTAGGATTTGTCACTCCGAGTATCAGAGAGGTATCTCTGGGCCCTCTCAGTAATGCACATCGCGATAAGCCTTGCAAGAAATGTGAATAATGAGATTAGTTGCGGGATGATGCATTACGGAATGAGTAAAGAGACTTGCCGGTAACGAGATTGAACTAGGTATGAGGATACTGACGATCGAATCTCGGGCAAGTAACATACCGATGACAAAGGGAATGACGTATGTTGTCATTACAGTTTAACCGATAAAGATCTTCGTAGAATATGTAGGAACCAATATGAGCATCCAGGTTCCGTTGTTGGTTATTGATCGGAGATGTGTCTCGGTCATGTCTACATAGTTCTCGAACCCGTAGGGTCCTCACGCTTAACGTTCGATGATGATTTGTATTATGAGTTATGTGTTTTGGTGACTGATGTTTGTTCAGAGTCCAGGATGAGATCACGGACACGAGGAGTCTCGAAATGGTCGAGAGGTAAAGATTGATATATTGGACGCAGGTATTCGGTCACCGGAATGGTTTTAGGACATTTCAGATATTTATCGAAGTACCGAGGGGTTACCGGAACCCCGAGGGGAAATATTGGGCCTACATGGGCCATAGGGGAGAGGGGAGGCAGCCCACAAGGGGTGGTCGCGCCCCCCTCCCATGGGGAGTCCAAATTGGACTAGGGGAGGGGGCGTGCCCCCTTCCCTTCTCATATTCCCTCCCCCTTCCCCCTTTCCCCCTCCATGAGAAGGAAAAGAGGGGGGGGGGGTTTGAATCCTACTAGGACTTGGAGTCCTAGTAGGAATCCCCTCTCCTTGGCGCGCCCCTGGTGGTCGGCCTCCTCCCCTCCTTTATATACGTGGGAAGGAACCCCTTGGAGACACACCAATTGTTCCAAGCCGTGCGCGGCATTGATACGTCTCTAACGTATCTACTTTTTCTCACATTTTTCCTCTTGTTTTGGACTCTACTTTGCATGATTTGAATGAAACCAACCTCGGACTGACGTTGCTTTCAGTTGAACTACCATGGTGTTGTTTTTGTGCAGAAATAAAAGTTCACGGAATGGAATGAAACTTTTTGAGGATTTTTCATATCAATAATAAGAACTACCATGGTGTTGTACCCACCTGGTGGCCCTACTGACGACCCCTGATACTATAAAATCACATATTTCCAGAAAAAAATCAGGGAGAAAGAATTATCGCGATCCATGAGATGGAGCCGCCGCCAAGCCCTGTTCTTCCTCGGGAGGGCAGATCTGGAGTCCATTTGGGGCTCTGGAGAGGGGGATCTTCGATCTTCATCATCACCAACCCACCTCCATCGCCAATTCCTTGATGCCCCCCACCGGAAGTGAGTAATTCCTTCGTAGGCTCGCTGGTCGATGAGGAGTTGGATGAGATTCATCATGTAATCGAGTTAGTTTTGTTAGGGCCTGATCCCCAGTATCCACTATGTTCTTAGATTGATGTTGCTATGACTTTGCCATCTTAATGCTTGTCACTTTGGGCCTGGGTGCCATGATTTCAGATCTGAACCATTTATGAATTCACCATTATATCCATTTTTAGATCGATCTTGCAAGTTATAGTCACCTACTACGTGTTATGATCCGGCAACCCCAGAGTGACAACAACCGGGCCCACTCCCGGTGATGACCATAGTTTGAGGAGTTCATGTATTCACTATGTGTTAATGCTTTGTTCCGGTTCTCTATTAAAAGGAGACCTTAATATCCCTTAGTTTCCAATATGGTCCCCGGTGCCACGGGAGGGTAGGACAAAATATGTCATGCAAGTTCTTTCAATAAAGCACGTATGACTATTTACAGAATACATGCCTACATTATATCGATGAACTGAACCTAGCGCCGTATCGCCCTAGGTTATAACTGTCACATAATGAATATCATCCAACAAGTCACCGGTCCAATGCCTACGAATTTTTCCTTATTGATCTTGTTGCGATACTATTGCTATCATCACTGTTACACTTGTTACAAAATTATTGCTATCATTGTTACTCTTACCGTTGCTGTTGTCACTACTATCAAAACTATCAAACTGCTTTGCTACTGATCACTTTGCTGTAGATAATTAATCTCTAGGTGTGATTTAATTGACAACTCAGCTGCTAATACCTTCAAATATTCTTTGGCTCCCCTTGTGTCAACTCTATAAATTTGGGTTGAATACTCTACCCTCAAAAACTGTTGCGATCCCCTATACTTGTGGGTTATTAAGACATTTTTTTGGCGCCGTCGCTGGGGAGCATAGCTATATTTGTTGAGCCACTTGGGATTATTATCATATTACCACAATGAAGAATCTCAAGGATCCAAATACTAAGATATTTCCCTCAAGGACGATGGGAGGTAAGGAACTGCCATCCAGTTCTGCTTTAGATTCACCTTCTATTATGAGTAAACTTGCAACACCACCACATGCTATTAATTCTCATATGTCGCAAGTTATTGATGATGCTACTTCTACTACGAATGATGCTTATGATTATGCTAGTCCTTGCTTGATAATGATGATGTGCCACTTGGTGAATTTCTTGATAAACAAATTGCTAGAGTTATACAACATGATGTTGTTGAATCTGATGATGAGCTTGAAACTGAAACTCCTGAAACACCTGCTAGAACTAGCCTTCCTAGATATGAATTGCCTAAGGTACCAGAAGGTTATGTTATGAATGAAGAAGCAACTAGAGATATTCTTGCTTGCAATGATAGAGATGATCTAGAGAAATTATTACACAAGTATAAAGAAAATTCTCTGAATGCTAGAACGAAGTGTGATCCTAAGTTTGCTACTTCTCCTATCTTTACTGATGATAAGGATTATGAATTCTCTGTCGACCCGGAGTTAATTACTCTGGTTGAATCTGATCCCTTCCATGGTTATGAAACTCAAACTATTGTGGCACATCTTACTAAGTTGAATGATATAGCCACCCTTTTTACTCATGAAGAGAAAACTCGTTACGACTTTATTCTCAAAATATTTCCTTTCTCGTTAAAGGGTGATACTAAAGCTTGGTACAATACTCTTGCTCCTCGTTGTGTGTGTAGTCCCCGGGATATGATTTATTACTACTCTGAAAAATGTTTTCCGGCTCATATGAAACAAGCTGCCTTACAGGAAATATTTGACTTTGTGCAAACTAAAGAAGAGAGTCTCCCACAAGCTTGGGGGAGGCTTTGCCAATTACTCAATGCTTTCCCTGATCATCGTCTTAAGAAAAATGAAATACTTGATATCTTCTATAATGGACTAATCGATGCTTCTAGGGACTTCCTAGATAGTGGTGCTGGTTGTGTTTTCAGGGAACGAACTATTGCTCAAGCTGAAGAATTATTGAATAACATATTGAAAAATTATGATGATTGTACTATACCTGAACCACCACCTAAACCCACTCCAAAGAAGAGGGGTATATTATATCTCAGTCCCGAAGATATGAAAGAGGCAAAGAAATCTATGAAGGAAAAAGGTATTAAAGCTGAGGATGTTAAAAACTTACCTCCTATTGAAGAAATACATGGGCTTAATACATGATGCGTCTCCAACATATCTATAATTTTTGATTGTTCCATGCTATTATATTATCAACCTTGGATGTTTTATATGCATTTATATGCTATTTTATATGATTTTTGGGACTAACCTATTAACCTAGAGCCTAGTGCCAGTTTCTGTTTTTCCCTTATTTTTGAGTATCGCAGAAAAGGGAAACCAAACGGAGTCCAATTGACCTGAAATTTCATGGAGATCATTTTTGGACTAGAAGAAGCCCACGGAGTACCGGAGATGGGCCAGAAGAGTCCCAAGGCCACCACGAGGGTGGGGGCACTCCCAACCCCCTGGGCGCACCCCCTACCTTGTGGCCGCCTCGGGGACCCCCCGACTTGTTCCCGACTCCAACACCTCTTATATAACCCCAAACTTCCAGAAATAAACCTAGATCAGGAGTTCTGCCGCCACAAGCCTCTGTAGCCACCGAAAACCAATCTAGACCCGTTCTAGGCACCTTGCCGGAGGAGGGGAATCCCTCTCCGGTGGCCATCTACATCATCCCAGCACTCTCCATGATGAGGAGGGAGTAGTTCTCCCTCGGGGCTGAGGGTATGTACCAGTAGCTATGTGTTTGATCTCTCTCTCTCTCTCATGTTCTTGATTTGGAACGATCTTGATGTATCGCGAGTGAGGGAGTCCTGGATTAGGGGGTCTCCGGACAGCCGGACTATATCCTTTGGCCGGACTGCTGGACTATGAAGATACAAGATTGAAGACTTCGTCTCGTGTCCGGATGGGACTCTACTTGGCGTGGAAGACAAGCTAGGCAATACGGATATGGATATCTCCTCCTTTGTAACCGACCTTGTGTAACCCTAACCCTCTCCGTTGTCTATATAAACCGAAGGGTTTTAGTCCGTAGGACAACAACCACAACATACAATCATACCATAGGCTAGCTTCTAGGGTTTAGCCTCTCCTATCTCGTGGTAGATCTACTCTTGTACTACCCATATCATCAATATTAATCAAGCAGGATGTAGGGTTTTACCTCCATCAAGAAGGCCAAACCTGGGTAAAACATTGTGTCCCCTGCCTCCTGTTACCATCCGGCCTAGACGCACAGTTCGGGACCCCCTACCCGAGATCCGCCGGTTTTGACACCGACTTTGGTGCTTTCATTGAGAGTTTCATTGTGCCGTCGCCACCAGGAAGGATGTCTCATCCCGTCTTTAAAGACGGCACTATATCTGAGGGAGCTTTGGCTATCGACCAAACTCTCTAGCTAGGTGGTTTTCTTATGACCGCCTGTTCGGCCGCTGCGCCGATGATGACTTCTCGGGTCATCGAAAGCAATCTTCACGTCAACTCGGAACTCGCCGAGCAGTTAGATCCAATGGAGCTCTCTTCCCTGAACGAGCTCTTGGATCGCATCGCCGCCCTGGGAGTTGCTACAAACTATGATCAGATTGGGCCTAAACCCGATCTGAGAGAGATCAACTCTCCACATGTCACCCATCATGTTGTAGTGGTGGAGGAACAATGCGGCAACCCTTCATCTATCTTAAGGACTAGCTATGTCCGGATTCCCGATCCCTCCAAGCCGGATACCCGCGGAGGGGAGGACGTCACTCAAGGCCTGAACCTAGAGTCAGGCAGCGGGCTAGATTTATCGGAAAACATCCAAGAATCCAAACGTCCGAGTTTGGGAACTCCTTGGCCCCTGAGTCTCAGATTGGGTGAGGATTCGGGTTCAATTCCACCCACCCAGCCAAACATAAGCGATCTATCCCAAATTAGGCAAGAGCCCGAAGAAACAGTACACCATTACTGGGCCAGATTCCTCCTGGTCATGAACAAGATAAAGGACTGCCGCGAGGAAGACACAATTCCATTCTTGTGCAATAATTGCACGGACAAGGGAATCCTCAACGCCATAATTCACCGCAAAATTACACGCTTTGCCGACTTGGTGTCCATAGTACGAAAGTACTGTGCGATGGAAAGCACCTGGAAAACCGAAAATAAAATTTTGGGATAATCCGGCCCTAAATACAAACTTGGTCCGAAATAAAAGGGTGCATTATCACAATACACCTGGGTTAACTACCAAAAAGCAAAAGCCCTCTACGGGGCAAGGAACCGTACTAGAGGGATGGCTCAATGGACCCTGCAAAATTCATAGTACAGTGGATGCAATACCAACGCACAGCCTTAGAGCATGTTGGATACTCCGGCAGGTGGCCAAAAGTGGTGAGGATCTACTCCTCCCAAATACCACAGAGCACCATCCCGTAGACAACAATACGGTGTTAACGGTCTTTGAGACCTTCGCGTCAAATAATAGATGCAAGCGAACACTCCGCAGCATGGCCGAAATCTGCCACGTAGCAGAAATAAATCCTTGGAGTGACACTGCTATTACCTTCAATGACAGTGATGAACCCAAATTCCGAACAGCCCGAGCACCAGCCGCACTGGTCCTCAGTCCAATTGTGGACGGCTTTCGACTCACCAAGGTACTCATGGACGGCGACAGCGGATTAAACCTCATCTATGAGGAAACTCTTCAAAAGATAGAAATAGACTGGAACCGCATTGAGCAAAGTAGCACAACCTTTAGAGGAATCATCCCCAGTCGGGAAGCACGCTGTGCTGGGAAAATCACACTAGATGTGGTATTCGGCACGCCGGATAATTACAGGTCCGAAGAAATTACATTCCAAGTGGCCCCGTTCAGTAGCGGATACCACGCTCTATTAGGGCGGGAGGCGTTTATATCTTCCAAGCCATACCCCATTACGGGTACATGAAGCTCAAAATGCCCGGGCCCGACGGAATCATCACTCTTGCTAGTGATCCGGACATAGCACTCCGCGCCGAAAATAAGACAGCCGCACTGGTCCTCGAGGCACTATCTGAAGCCCTAGCGGCCGATGAACTAACTGTGCTGCGCTCCATGGTGAATAGGGACGATGTGATACTCGATAAAAGATCCAAGTCCACCTCCTTTAAACCGGCGGACGATATAGTCAAATTCCAAGTCCATCGAACAGACCCTACAAAACTGCTTCCGTCGGGGCACAATTAAACCCTGATGTCGACGCCGCACTTCGAGAGTTCCTATGCGAGAACTGGGACATTTTGGCCTGGCACCCTTCAGACATGCCAGGAATCCCACGCAGGCTGGCCGAGCACAGCCTAAATATCCTAAAAGGATTCAAGCCAGTCAAGAAGGCTCTTCGGCGTTTCTCCGAACCTAAGAGACAAGCCATGGGAGAGGAACTAGCCAAGCTATTGGAGGCCGGATTCATCAGAGACATAAAACATCCGGACTAGCTAGCAAACCTGGTGATGGTACCAAAGAAGGACAGATCATGGCGCTTGTGCGTCGAGTTTAAGGACCTTAACAAGGCCTGCCCAAAGGATCCTTTCCCCCTCTCCCGCATCGATCAAATCATCGATGCCACCACAGGACATGATTCATTGTGTTTCCTCGACGCGTACTCCGGCTACCATCAAATTAAAATGGCAGAGCCAGACCAAGCCGCAACGACATTCATCACACCATACGGCCCATTCTGCTTCAACACATTGCCCTCCGGGCTCAAAAACGTCGGCGCAACATATCAGCGCATGATTCAGACATGTCTGGCAAACAAGATCGGCAAAACCGTGGAGGCATATGTAGATGACGTGGTCGTCAAAACCAAGCAGTTCGAAACTCTAGTAGACGATTTGAGGCTTACATTCGAGAACCTCCGAACATATGACATCAAGCTCAATCCAGAAAATGCGTTGTCGGCGTACCAGCCAGAAAGCTCCTGGGATTCATTGTCTCCAGTAGAGGTATTGAAGCTAATCCGGCCAAAATCTGAGTGTTGTCACAATTGGCTACCCCAACAGACCTCAAACAAATACAAAAATTGACTGGATGTGTGGCGGCTCTAAGCCGCTTTATCTCCCACTTGGGAGAAAAGGCATTACCCCTTTATCGCCTCCTCCGGCGCACCGAACACTTCGCGTGGACGGATGCCGCCACGGCCGGACTCAACAAAATAAAAGCCATATTGGCAACAAACCCAGTCCTGGCCACGCCAAACATTGGTGAACCAATGCTATTATACATTGCGGCAACTCATCAAGTAGTAAGCGCAGTGCTCGTCGTCGAACGAGAAGCGGACGGACACAAATTCCCCCTTCAAAAGCCGGTTTACTATGTGTCCACTGTCCTTACTCCATGCAAATCACGGTACCTGCATTATCAAAAGATAGCGTACGCGGTATTTATGGCATCCCGGAAGCTGCGACACTACTTTCAAGAGTGTTCGATAATGGTAGCCTCGGAAGTACCACTTTACGATATTATAAACAACCGCGACGCGAAGGGCCGGATTGCCAGATGGGCCATTGAGCTCCTCTCGTTTGACATAACTTACAAGCCACGGCGAGCTATTAAATCGCAAGTTTTGGCTGACTTCGTCACCGAGTGGACGGAAGCCGAACTCCCTAAGGAGTACGGCACATATTCAAACTGGATCATACACTTCTACGGCTCCAAAATGTTGGCTGGTCTGGGGGCTAGCGTCGTTTTGACGTCCCCAACAGGAGATTCAGTTCAATACGTCATACAGATAATGTATATGGACTGCAACAACACAGCCGAATATGAGGCCCTTCTACATGGTCTCCGGATGGCAATATCCATGGGCATTCAACACCTAGAGGTGCGCGGGGATTTGAACCTCGTGATATCCCAAATAAATGGAGACTTTGATGCCAAGGATCCGAAAATGGTAGCTTATCGCAATGCCGTCCTAAAGATGTCAGCTCGGTTCGAGGGGCTCAAATTTCACCATGTGGCTCGGGAAAACAATCAGGCGGCAGATATCCTCGCCCGCATCGGCGCAAAACGCGACGCGGTCCCTCCCAACATATTCCTGGAAAGGCTCTTCAAGCCATCCATAGCATGGGAAGGGGACACCGGTAACAACAGTCCGGACCCGGCCAAAATACCCGATACCGAACTATCTGACACAATCGGAGGCTCCTCCACCGAAATAACACATTCAGCCCACGAAATAATGGCCATTATTGCCCCGTGGACAGAACCATTCCTGGCCTACCTAACTAGACAGGGACTTCTGGAGGACCAAAATGAGGCACGCTGCATAGTGCGGCGATCCAAGGCCTATAGAGTCCATGAGGGAGAATTGTACAAAAAAATCGCTACCGGAGTCCTTCAAAGGTGCATCTTCGAAGAGGAAGGGCAGAACCTTTTGGCAGAAATTCACGCCGGACTCGGCGGTCATCACGCCGCAGCCCGGGCTCTTGTAAGCAAGGCCTTCTGTACAGGATTCTATTGGCCAACGGCCCGGGCAGATGCACAGGACTTGGTCCAATGTTGCGCCGGTTGCCAGCTCTTTGCAAATCAAAGCCACATGCCACCCACCGCCCTCCAAACAATCCCCATTACATGGCCCTTTGCGGTCTGGGGGCTTGACATGGTTGGACCCCTTAAAGAGGGAACCCACGAGAAAAAATACTTATTGGTCATGGTGGATAAATTCACCAAATGGATAGAGGCTAAACCGGTTAAAACAGCCGAATCCGGACCGGTGATAGATTTGATATCCGGGTTTGTACACCGTTACGGCGTCCCCCACAGCATCATCACTGATAACGGCATGAACTTCACGGCCGACGAGGTAAAACTCTGGTGCAGCAAAATGGGCATCAAGCTCGATTATGCTTCAGTCTATCACCCACAAACCAATGGTCAAGTCGAACGAGCAAATAGTCTTATAATGAGCGGCATTAAACCCAGATTAGTGCGCTCCTTAACGGAGTCTGACACGCACTGGGTAGAGGAGCTCAACTCCTTACTCTGGGGGCTGCAGACCACACCGAATCGTAGTACCGGATATACACCGTTTTTATGGTGTATGGCGCAGAGGCAGTCCTGCCCTGTGACATAATTCATGACTCACCTCGAGTGCGCATGTATGAAGAAAGAGAAGCCGAGCTCGATCGGCAGGACAGTCTGGACACCTTGGAGGAAGAGCGCGACATAGCCAAAGCCCGTTCCGCATTTTACCAGCAACAGGCTCGCAGATACCAAAGCAGAGAAGTATGGGCCAAAACTTATAACATTGGCGAACTAGTTCTACGACTACCGGATAAGAAAAAGAACAAGCTCGAGCCCAAATGGGAAGGTCCCTTCATTATCGACCAAGTTCTGACCGGTGGAGCGTACCGACTACAGGATGCATCGACTAGTCGACTCGAGCCGAACCCATGGAACGCAGCCAGGCTTCGAAGATTCTACGCCTAGCACCGGACTCTATGTTAGTCCCCTCCCTTTGCCCATTTTCTGCATATGCATATCTGTCTTGTTTCCCTTTCTTTCTTTAATTTCTCTAGGCCTTCAAGGGTCACCTTGTGCCTCACTCGTACATTACAGATGCGCTAGCCGCACTCTTCATACCTGGGGGCTTCTTTCACATAAGCTTAAATTATTTAGCTGGGCCTCACGCCCAACACATGTGTTATACTTCCGCATGTACCTTTTTTAACCATTACATGCGTCGATATGACTTAAGTTTTGGCCAAGCTGGGTTGCCTGGCTCTTGTATTTATGCCCTACGTTCCCGTTAATTCCGCTAGGGCATAAGGGGAGCACCTCTGCGATTGTTACCGCCGGGTCGGCCGGACGTGTACCTCAGACTGGGTGAAGCCGAAAGCTAGCGTTCTTAAGGAAATATTCGGTCGGTGAACAAAAGATGACTTTTATTTATTATCCATATCTGCCCCCAGATGCTTTTTCTGCGCTTCTTATCGCAGTCCGGACATGCACTTTAGGGCATGCTTACCCAGGGAAAGGAAACCTTAACGGAACTATTCTCCCTGGACGATGTTTCTTACTACCCATGTAATATAACATAACTAGTTGGGCACTTGTCTGATAAAGCACTAATGACCCCTACACCTGGTCTCCACGCATGCCCCGGTTCTTACATAACCGAGAGGGTATTCGGATACACTCCGGACCGTCGGGTCCCGAGGTTGAAGCGAAAAGTTCCGCCATGACAAACGATCTACAATCCGGCTAGAAGGCATTATACATGTCACTTTAAAATTCCATAGTCAACTTGACTGGTTGAATTCCTCTTCAATACCATCCAATAGGCTGTCTAGTCTACAGTCCTGTTGGGAATACCTTGCGGCCAATTCTACTTGGCCGTACACTAAGCTCACAGGGATCTCCTTCCCATCGGGCCCCACAGGTCTGACTTCGGCCATGTGGTTCAGGTCAGCCTTCGTGTACCGTGTCTTCACCATTGCCCAGGCTTCCCTGGTGCCCTGACAGCAGGCCGATATCTTCCATAATTGGAAGCGCCGCCACGCTCCCTTCAGCTTTTCTGCAAGCTCTCCAAGGCTTTTGGGTATGGAGACGGATGGCCACAAGGCCTGGGCGACGCCTTGCATCACCTGCTGAACTCGTTCGTGCAGCTGTGAGAGCTCGGGAAGAAGGTCACCCGTTGAACCGGGCATTTTCTCGGCAGGATGACCTGTTAGCATACCTACAGACATAACTCTGTCAGCTAGCTTCATCACCGAACTCTTTTTCAAAGTTCGTTCAAGCACTTACTAAATATGCCGTGTCGAAGCCGCCGATTCTCCTTAACAGAGTCCGACAGTTGGGCACGAACATCTTTTAGTTCCACGCCCAGCTCGGTGTTGGCATCTAGGAGATCATTCTTCTCCTGTCTCACCCTCGTAAGCACGCTCTCACCGGCCTTCAGCTGGCGTAGGAGCTGTTGCTTACCCGGATTTAATACAGCGTCATCTGCAATTTTATCGTCAGATCTGCTTATACGCCACATCCTATATGATACTTATCATTCAAAGGATATGTTACCAGAGGGGGTCTCTTTGGGCTCCCCTACTGCAGCCAATGCGGCCTGAAGTTGGGCTTTGCACTCTTCCAGCTCCTGGGATAGTTGAGTATTCTTTTCTGTAAGAACCTGCATAACAGATGATCCTTAAATCAGTTATCCTAACTGTTTCAAGTCTCAGGGGCTACTAATATATATAATCACCAAATTTTCTCACCCGTATGTCTTTTACATACTGCTCCGTGGCTCTGGCTAGACCATTTTGAGCGGCACGGAGGTCCGCGTCTCCCGAGTTGAAGGTATCCAATGCCTCTTGGGAGAAATAAGCGTCACGAAGAACAGTCCGGCGACGCCTGTGGTTCATGGCACTTTCCACCTCGGAATTGGTCGCGGACAGTTTATCCGCATCCTCTGTCGGAGGAGCGCCCGGCGCACGCCTCGTATTCGTTCCCGCCTCCGAATCCGGCCTTGGAGCCTGGCTGGTGGAGGCGCGATTGGTAGCCTCTCCGGGTATAGTCCGGCAAGCGCTCTTTTTCCTGAAAAACGAAGGCATGGGCGTTAATATGCCTCTGAGAATAATGTTTTGCAATAAATACGGCACGTCGTACCGCTGCGCCGGTGTCTCAATCCGGACTGCAGGTCTTTTCAGCCTGCTTGGCCTCGCGGCCCCTTGTTGGCTAGTCGTCGCAAGCTTGGCCTTCCGCCTCGAGGACCTCCCCTGCAAAACATGGCTGTTATACGACAATCAAAAAAATGCAAGTACGGATCCCCTTTCGAAGTGCTGGGACTTCGGTCATAGTCACCTGTGAGGCTGGAAGTAGCCTAGGGTAATCGGCCGTAATGGCCACCAAAGCGTTGTCATTACTCGATTGGTAAAATACCCCATCGATCAGCTCCACAGATATGTCCGGATCCTCCTGGGAGGTCGGGTCAAGGGACCGTCCAGGGTCCTCGGGTTGTGGAGGAGGGTTGTTCATCTCCTTTACAGCCTGGCGCAGCTCCTGCGATGAAATCGCTAGACTGAATACTTAACTACGGGAATATGAAACGGATGGGCGAGAAAAAGTCTCCGCTTACCCAGCTCGGAGGATTGTACATAGAAAATCCGCCCTGCGGGTTGACACGAAGGAATTCCTCCTCTTCTCCCTTGTACAAAGTGGATAAGATCTTTATTAGATCAATAGCCGATCCCGTCCCATTGCGGCCGTGGCGGGTGGCATCATCCTCCCCGTTGAAATCCCACATGGGGTGGCCTCTATATTGAAGCGGCTGCACCCCCCGCATAATACATATGGCCATGACCTCGATCATGGTCAATCCGGATTGAGCTAAAAAACTTATTCGGCTCATCAGGTAAAGAACATCCCTGTCATCTTCCTCCAGGGAGCTCCATGGACGCCAGCTCCGGCGCTTCTTCAAAGGGGCGTTGTCGAACTCAAGAAGGCCGATTCTAATAGGATCCGGGAGGGGGACGTCTTCTATATAAAACTATTCTGAAGGCCAGTCTTCGGACGTCTTCTTTGGGGTTTCGGACAGGTATTCGGTCCCGGCAATACGCCACACTTCGGCTCCGCCCACTTGATATATTGACCCCTTCTGAGAACGGGGCACAAGGCAGAACAGCTTCCTCCACAGAGCGAAATGAGCCTCACAGCCCAAAAAACAACTCGCAAAGGGCTACGAATCCCGCGATATGCAGCATGGAGGTAGGCGTAAGGTTATGCAACTAGAGGACGTAGAACTCCAAGAGCCCCCGGAGAAATGGATGAATTGGAAATCCTAGCCATCTTACCAAATAAGGGACAAGGCATACCCGCTCTCCCTTGGAGGGATTGGGAAGGCTCTCCGCTTGCTCTCCGCCATTATAGGTGGCAAGCCCGGCTCGAACCGGGACCATGTACGCTGGGGGAAGAAATCCCTTGGTCTGAAGCATCACTAATTTGCTCTGCGGGACAGAACATCTCTCCCAATCTCCAGGCTTGGGGCTAGGGGAGCGAGAGGAGGAGCTGCGTGGACCGGCCATGATGGAATGGATCTCTGTCGAATGCGCTCCGATGAAGGCTCGCCAAGGGAGGATGGTGTGATTTGGATCTGAATCCTCGTCTTTTTAATAGGCAGCTCATTCACACAGCTAGGGGGTAAATGTAAAAACACCCTGGCTCTTCACATTCGCTTTACACGAGGAAAGTGTCCATTATTGGGCGTGGAAGCCAAGGAGGGGAACATTCACAAGAGGTCGGACACTATTTCGACAGGTACACGGAATTTGGAGAGGAACCCGCCTTGCAATGCCGAAGACAATACTGCGCACCGGACTCATCGTCATTGAAGCCTGGTTCACGGGCTACTGAGGGAGTCCTGGATTCGGGGGTCTCCGGACAGCCGGACTATATCCTTTGGCCGGACTGCTGGACTATGAAGATACAAGATTGAAGACTTCGTCTCGTGTCCGGATGGGACTCTACTTGGCGTGGAAGACAAGCTAGGCAATACGGATATGGATATCTCCTCCTTTGTAACCGACCTTTAGTAACCCTAACCCTCTCCGGTGTCTATATAAACCGAAGGGTTTTAGTCCGTAGGACAACAACCACAACATACAATCATACCATAGGCTAGCTTCTAGGGTTTAGCCTCTCCGATCTCGTGGTAGATCTACTCTTGTACTACCCATATCATCAATATTAATCAAGCAGGACGTAGGGTTTTACCTCCATCAAGAGGGCCCGAACCTGGGTAAAACATTGCGTCCCCTGCCTCTTGTTACCATCTGGCCTAGACGCACAGTTCGGGACCCCCTACCCGAGATCCGCCGGTTTTGACACCGACAGCAAGCTTTGCTATTATAGTTGGATCTTATGATGTTTCTCCCCCTATACTCTCTTGTGATGAATTGAGTTTTCCCTTTGAAGTTATCTTATCGGATTGAGTCTTTAAGGATTTGAGAACACTTGATGTATGTCTTGCATGTGCTTATTTGTGGTGACAATAGGATATTCACGTGATCCACTTGATGTATGTTTTGGTGATCAACTTGCGAGTGCCGTGGCCTCGTGAACTTATGCATAGGAGTTGGCACACGTTTTTGTATTGACTCTCAAGTAGAAACTTTGGGGCACTCTTTGAAGTTCTTTGTGTTGGTTGAATAGATGGATCTGAGATTGTGTGATACATATCATATAATCATACCCACGGATACTTGAGGTGACATTGGAGTATCTAGGTGACATTAGGGTTTTGGTTGATTGGTGTCTCAAGGTTTTATTCTAGTACGAACTCTAGGATAGATTGAACGGAAAGAATTGCTTCGTGTTATTTTTCTATGGACTCTTGAATAGATCAATTAGAAAGGATAACTTTGAGGTGGTTTCATACCCTACAATAATCTCTTCGTTAGTTCTTCGCTATTAGTGACTTTGGAGTGACTCTTTGTTGCATGTTGAGGGATAGTTATATGATCCAATTATGTTATTATTGTTGAGAGAACTAGCAGTAGTTAAAGTATGAAACCTACGCCTTGTTTCCTAGCATTGCAATACCGTTTGCGCTCACTTTTACCATTAGTTACCTTGCTGTTTTTTATAATTTCAGATTGCAAAAACCTATATCTACTATCCATATTGCACTTGTATCACCATCTCTTCGCCGAACTAGTGCACCTATATAATTTACCATTGTATTGGGTGTGTTGGGGACACAAGAGACCCTTTGTTATTTGGTTGCAGGGTTGCTTGAGGGAGACCATCTTCATCCTACGCCTCCCACGGATTGATAAACCTTAGGTCATCCACTTGAGGGAAATTTGCTACTGTCCTACAAACCTTTGCACTTGGAGGCCCAACAACGTCTACAAGAAGAAGGTTGTGTAGTACACATCAAGCTCTTTTCTGGCGCCGTTGCCGGGGAGGTTAGCGCTCGAAGGTATATCTTTAGATCTTGCAATTGAATCTTTTTGTTTGTTGTTTTATCACTAGTTTAGTCTATAAAAGAAAATTACAAAAAAATGGAATTAAGGGTACCTCGTATGCTTCATCTTTTTAATGTCTTTCATGAAAATAAGGATTTTGATAATTGTGCCAAAGTGTTAGAAGAAGAATGCATTAGAATGTTTGGCACTAGATCTTTGTATGATGAGCATGATTGCGATGTTGTTAGTACAAATTCTTTGAATGTCCACGATACTAATAATGATTGCACTAGTCATGATGAAAATGTCTCTTATAAGCATGTCAATTTTTGTGGAGTACATAGAGTTTGCAAGTACACACCAAATAGGGAAGATAGATTTTGCAAGAGGCATAAGTATTTAGAAACTAAATGGTTGCAAGAAAGGCTAGATGTTTGTGCTGAAAATTTAAATTTTCTTATAAATCCTTGTGAACTTTGCAATGAACGTGGTCATATAAATATCCAATGCAAATTGTTTCATGATCGAATTGTGTCCAAAAATTGTGATGACTTGATTTCGCTTGCACATCAAAATGAACTTAGTTTGCTTCTGGGTTACGGAGAAATGAAACGTATAACTAAGGATATTCCAGAATTTGTCCTTGATAAAGTTCTTGATTTTGATTTAGAGGAAATTTATATGTATTGTGCAGTGAATTGCATTGAAAATCCTTATATTGCCAATTACATAAAGACAAGAAAACAAATAGAAGATGAAGATAATACTAATGAAAGGGAATAGACTTCCCAATATCCTCCTATTATTTCTTATGATGAATCGGGTAACGAGGAGGAGCCTTCTATTCAACCAATCTCATTAATAAGGAGCTTCAAAAGGAGCATTGAACCCACACATGATGTGAAGAAGAAAAAGAAAAGACAGAGAAGCAAAGGTAAAAAGGTATCTCTCTCAAATGATGTTGCTCCTATTACTCATTGTGATGATGATAATTGTTATACTATTGGTGCAATCCATACTATTAATGATGAGAGTGATTATGCTTATGATATGAAAAGTCCCAAGCTTGGGGATGCTATGTTTGATGAAAATGACATGTTTGAGAATTTATTTGTTGCAATTAATGTTTGTCCCAAGCTTGGGGATGATATGTTTTATGAAGATGATATTTTTAACCTCTCAAGTTTTGATATGAAAATCTATTATGATGATAGCATGCCTCCTATTTATAATGATTATATTGATGAAAGTGGATTTGGAGATGTCATGACTTTATTTAGTAATGATTCCACTATCTTGGAAGAGGTTTCAATTGATTATGATGAGAACAAAGTTGCTACTTATGATGATTATTGTGATGATAGTTATGCTATAAAAAGTAGTGATGATTATATTTATAAAACTTGTCATGATTATGATTACCCTTTCTCTAAACATAACTCTTTTAATGTGGAAACAATTTATAGTATTCGAGTTTCTTATGATACTCCCACTATTCCGAATGATAAATATTTTGCTTATGTGGAGAGTAATAAAAATTCTATGCTTGTGGCTCATGAAAAGAATGCTTTATGTGATAGTTATATTGTTGAATTTGTTCATGATGCTACTGAAAATTATTATAAGGGAGGAATATATGCTTGTAGGAATTGCAATAATATCAAGTTTCCTCTCTATGTGCTTAAAGTTCTGAAGTTATGCCAGTTGATTATTGTTCCCATAAGTTGTTTGCTCACAAAATCCCTATGAATAGGAAGAGGGTTAGACTTAAATGTGCTAGTCATATTCTTCATGATGTTCTCTTTATGTTTCAATTCTTATCTTTTATGTGAGCATCATTGAAATCATCATGCCTAGCTAGGGCGTTAAACGATAGCGCTTGTTGGGAGGCAACCCAAGTTTATTTTTGTTCTTTGTTTTTTGTTACTGTTTAGTAATAAATAATTCATCTATCCTCTGTTTAGATGTGGTTTTATGTTCTAATTAGTGTTTGTGCCAAGTAGAACCTTTGGGAAGACTTGGGTGAAGTCTTTATGATCTTGCTGTAAAAAACAGAAACTTTGGCGCTCACGAGATTAGCTACCATTTTTTACTGGAGAGTGCTATTAAGTTGATTCTTTTTGAAAATGATTAATGTAGAAATTCCTCACGTCCAGCAATTTATTTAAGAATTTTTTGAGTTCCATAAGTATACGTTTGATACAGATTACTACAGACTGTTCTGTTTTTGACAGATTCTATTTTCTATGTGTTGTTTGCTTATTTTGATGAATCTATGAGTAGTATCGGAGGGTATGAACCATAGAGGAGTTGGAATACATTAGATATTACACAAATATAAATAAAGAATGAGTTCATAACAGTACCTAAGTGGTGATTTATTTTCATAGACTAACAGAGCTTATGAGTTTTCTGTTGTGAAGTTTTCAAGTTTTGGGTAAAGATTCGATGGGCTATGGAATAATGAGTGGCAAGAGCCTAAGCTTGGGGATGCCCAAGGAACCACAGGTAATATTCAAGGAAACCCAAGAGACTAAGCTTGGGGATGCCCCGGATGGCATCCCCTCTTTCGTCTTCGTTCATCGGTAACTTTACTTGGAGCTATATTTTTATTCACCACATGATATGTGTTTTGCTTGGAGCGTCATTTTATTTTCTTTTGTTTTGCTTGACTTTTGAATAATATACCAAGATCTGAAATTCTTAAATGTCAGAGTCTTCACATAGTTGCATTATTATTCATCTACTCATTGATCTTCACTTATATCTTTCAGAGTAGTTTGTCATTCGCTCTAGTGCTTCAGTTATATCCTTTTAGAGCACAGCAGTGGTTTTATTTTATAGAAATTATTGAACTCTCATGTTTCACTTATATTATTTTGAGAGTCTTTTGAACAACATGGTAATTTTCTTTGGTTATGAATTTAGTCCTAATATGATAGGCATCCAAGATGGGTATAATAAAAACTTTCATATAGAGTGCATTGAATACTATGAGAAGTTTGATACTTGATGATTGTTTCGAGATATGAAGATGGTAATATTAGAGTCGTGCTAGTTGAGTAATTGTGAATTTGAGAAATACTTGTGTTGAGGTTTGCAAGTCCGTAGCATGCACGTATGGTAACCGTTGTGTAACAAATTTGAAACATGAGGTGTTCTTTGATTGTCTTTTCCTACCAATCTACCCCCTAGGAGCATGCGCGTAGTGCTTGGTTTTTGATGACTTGTAGATTTTTGCAATAAGTATGTGAGTTCTTTATGACTAATGTTGAGTCCATGGATTATACACACTCTCACCCTTCCATCATTGCTAGCCTCTTCGGTACCGTGCATTGCCCTTTCTCACCTCGATAGTTGGTGCAAACTTCGCCGGTGCATCCAAACCCCGTGATATGATACGCTCTGTCACACATAAACCTCCTTATATCTTCCTCAAAACAGCCACCATACCAACCTATTATGGCATTTCCATAGCCATTCCGAGATATATTTCCATGCAACTTTCCACCATTATGTTCATCATGACACACATCATCATTTTCATATTGCCTTCCATGATCATATAGTTGACATAGTATTTGTGTCAAAGCCACCATGCATAATTTATCATACATGTCACTCTTGATTCATTGTCCATCCCGGTACACCGCCGGAGGCACTCATATAGAGTCATACTTTGTTCTAGTATCGAGTTGTAATCTTTGAGTTGTAAATAAATAGAAGTGTGATGATCATCATTAATAGAGCATTGTCCCGAAAAAAAGAAAGGCCAAAAAAGAGAAAAAAAAGAAAGGCAAAATAAAAGAAATAAAAAGGGACAATGCTACTATCCTTTTTTCCACACTTGTGCTTCAAAGTAGCACCATGATCTTTATGATAGAGAGTCTCTTGTTTTCTCACGTTCATATACTAGTGGGAATTTTTCATTATAGAACTTGGCTTGTATATTCCAACAATGGGATTCCTCAAATGCCCTAGGTCTTCGTGAGCAGGAAAGTTGGTTGCACACCCACTTAGTTTTTTATGAGCTTTCATACACTTATAGCTCTAGTGCATCCGTTGCATGGCAATCTCTACTCCTCGCATTGACATCAATTGATGGGCATCTCCATAGCCCGTTTATTAGCCGCGTCAATGTGAGACTTTATCATTTTTTGTCTTCTCCACACAACCCCCATCATTATATTCTATTCCACCCATAGTGCTATGTCCATGGCTCACGCTCATGTATTGCGTGAAAGTTGAAAAAAGTTTGAGATTACTAAAGTATGAAACAATTGCTTGGCTTGTCATCGGGGTTGTGCATGATGGGAGCATTTTTGTGTGACGAAAATGAAGCATAGACAAGCTATATGATTTTGTAGGGATAAGGCCATGTTATTTCGAGAAGACATGACTGCTTAGTTAGTATGCTTGAAGTATTATTATTTTTATGTCAATATTAAACTTTTGTCTTGAATCTTATGGATCTGAATATTCTTGCCACAATAAAGAGGATTACATAGATAAATATGTTAGGTAGCATTCCACATCAAAAATTCTGTTTTTATCATTTACCTACTCGAGGACGAGCAGGAACTAAGCTTGGGGATGCTTCATACGTCTCCAACGTATCTATAATTTTTTATTGTTCCATGCTATTATATTATCTGTTTTGGATGTTAATAGGCTTATTTATACACTTTTATATTATTTTTGGGACTAACCTACTAACCCAAGGCCCACTGCAAATTGTTGTTTTTTTTGCCTATTTTCAGTGTTTCGCAGAAAAGGAATATCAAATGGAATCCAAACGGAATGAAACCTTCGGGAGCGTTATTTTTGGAACAAACGTGATCCAACACTACTGGAATTAGCTTATTTGTCGTATGCCAACTCTTAGTCATCCGCTGGCTGATGGCAAATAAGGTCTTTGCCGTCAGCCACATGAAAACAGATGGCAAAGATGTGGCTGATGGCAAACAAGGCCTTTGCCATCAGCCAATTCTTTGCCGTCCACTGGCTGACGGCAAAGAATCATTGTCGTCCGCTAGCAGACGGCAAAGAGGTGGGTGGGTCCAGTTATTGTTTACCCAACTCAAGCCCACCAGCCCCACCTCTTCGCCGTCCGCAAGCGAACGACAAAGAATCTTTGCCGACCGTTAGTTGAAGGCTAAGAGGCGGGTACGTTAATGGCCGTCCCGCCCCCGTCCTCTGTCTCTTCTCTCCACTCTCTCATTCCCTCCCCACCCACACCCGTGCCGCCGCCGACCGTGTATGTCGTAGCCGGCTGCCCCGCACCCCTCTCCCGCGGCACTCCGACCTCCACCGCACCCCA
>NC_057812.1:664903149-664903770 GCF_018294505.1 Triticum aestivum
GCCCCGCCGCCTCTTTCACGTCGGGAAGCCGCGCCGCGGCTGTCCCCGCCCCGTCCCGCCGCGGCCGTCCGACCTCCCCCTCCACCGGGTCGCCGCCTCCTCCAGCGGCCGCCGCAGCCGTCCGGCCTCCCCCTCCACCGGGTCGCCGCCTCCTCCAGCGGCCACCGCAGCTGTCCGTCCTCCCCCTCCACCAAGTGAGCTCCTCTCCCCTTTTTTGTTTAATTAGTTTCTTTTTGTTTATTTTAGTTTAGTTTTTGTTTTAGTTATAGTTATAGTTTAGTTTTAGTTTTAGTTTAGTTTATTTTAGATTAGTTTAAGTTTAAGTTTATTTTAGATTAGTTTTAGTTTATTTTAGATTAGTTTTAGTTTTAGTTTAGAAGAAGAAGTAGAAGGAGGAGGGAGGAACAGGAGGAGGGAGAAGAAGAAAGAAGAAAAGAAGAAGAAGAGGAAAAAGGAGAAGAAGAAGAAGAAGATGAAGAAGAAGAAGAGGAGGAGGAGGAGGAGGAGAAAGAAGAAGAAGAAGACGGGGGATGAGAAGAAGTTGAAGAATGAGAAGAAGTAGAAGTAGTAGAAGAATGAGAAGACCCCCTGACCCCATGACCCCCCAACCCCGACACCACA
>NC_057812.1:664904234-664923605 GCF_018294505.1 Triticum aestivum
AACAGACCCCGACACCCTGACACCCCGGCACGACACCCCGACCCCGACCCCCGACCCCCGACACCCTGACACCACACCCCGACCCCGACCCCGACTGAGGGAGTCCTGGATTAGGGGGTCTCCGAACCGCCGGATTATATCCTTTGGCCGAACTGTTGGACTATGAAGATACAAGATTGAAGACTTCGTCTCGTGTCTGGATGGGACTCTCCTTAGCATGGAAGGCAAGCTAGGCAATACGGATATGTAGATCTCCTCCCTTGTAACCGACTCTGTGTAACCCTAGCCCTCTCCGTGTCTATATAAACCGGAGGGTTTAGTCCACAGGACAACAGACAATCATACCATAGGCTAGCTTCTAGGGTTTAGTCTCTACGATCTCGTGGTGGATCAACTCTTGTAATACTCATATCATCAAGCACAATTAAGCAGGACTTAGGGTATTACCTCCATCAAGAGGGCCCGAACCTGGGTAAACATCGTGTCCCCTGCCTCGTGTTACCATCCGCCTTAGACGCATAGTTCAGGACTCCCTACCCGAGATCCGCCGGTTTTGACACCGACATTGGTGCTTTCATTGAGAGTTCCACTGTGTCGTCACCATAAGGGGGGATGGCTCGTCTCGTTGTCAAGGACAACATCACTTCTGGGGGAGCCCTGGTTGTAGGCCAAACTCTCCGACTAGGCGGCTTCGTCATGACCGCCCGCTCGGCCGTTGCGCCGACGATGACTTTTCTAGTCATCAAAAATAGCCTCCACATCGGCTCAAGATTCGCCGATCAGATGGACCCAATGGAGCTCTCCTCTTTGAATGAGCTCTTGGATCGCATCGCCGCTCTGGGAGTCGCTACGGACTATGATCGGATCGGGCTTAAACCCGACCAAAGGGAGATTAACTCTCCGCCGGTCACCCATCAAATAGCGGTGGTGGAGGAGCAACGCGGCGGTTCTCCCTCTATCCTCAGGACAAACTATGTCCGAATTCCCGAGCTCTCCGAGCCGGATACCCGCTCATGGGAGGACATCGCCCTAACCCTGGACCTAGAATCAGGTCGCATACCGAACCCCCGGAGCAACATCCCGGAGCCCGAACTTCCAAGATCGGAAACTCCCATGCCCCGGGATCTCAGATTGGGTCAAAGTCTGGACTTAAATCCACTCACCCACCCAAATACAAATGATCTTTCCCACATTAGGCAAGCGCCCTAAGAGACAATACATCACTATTGGGCCAGATTCCTCCTTGTAATGAACAAGGTCAAGGACTGTCGCAAGGAAGACGCAATTTCGCTCTTTTGCAACAATTGCACGGACACGGGAATCCTCAACGCCATAAGTCACCGTGGCATAGCACACTTCATTGACTTGGCGGCCATAGTACGGAAATATTGTGCGATGGAAAGCGCCTGGAAAACCCAAACACAATTTTGGGACAATCCGGCTCTGACAAAACCCCCAGTCCAAACTAAAAGGGTGAACTCTCATAAGTCGCCCAACTCAATTACAAAGAATCAAAAACCCACTACAGGGCATGGAACCATATTGGAGGGATGGCTTAATGGGCCCTGCAAAATTCATAGTACAACGGATACCATACCTACACATAGCCTTAGAGCATGTTGAGTACTCCGGCAGGTGGCCAAGAGCGGTGAGGATCTCCTCATCCAAAACACCCCAGAACACCCTCCCGCGGATAACAATAGAGTATTAACAGTCTTCGAGACCTTCGCCTCAAATAATAGGCGTAAGCGAGCACTCCGCAGCCTTGCCGAAGTCTGCCACGTAGCAGCTATAAATCCATGGAGCGACACGGCCATTACTTTCAATGCAAGTGATGAACCTAAATTCCAAACAGCTCGAGCATCGGCCACTTTGGTCCTCAGTCCAATTGTGGACGGCTTTTGGCTCACTAAAGTGCTCATGGACGGCGGCATCGGATTAAACCTCATTTATGAGGAGACTCTTCAAAAAAATGGAAATAGACAGCCACCGTATTGAGCAAAGCACCATGACGTTCCGAGGAATCATCCCTAGTCGGGAGGCACATTGTGCTGGGAAAATCACAATAGATGTGGTATTCGGCACTCTGGAGAATTACAGGTCCAAAGAAATCACATTCCAAGTGGCCCCATTCAGTAGCGGATACCACGCCCTTCTAGGGCAGGAGGCATTCATGATTTTTCAAGCCATACCCCATTACGGGTACATGAAGCTCAAAATGCCCGGACACAATGGAATCATCACTCTAGCTAGTGATCCGGACATAGCACTCCGCACTGAGAACTAAATAGTCGCACTGGCCCTCGAGGCATTATCCGAAGCCCTTGTGGCGGAGGAGTTAACCGCGATGCGCTCCACAGTGGACAGGGACGACATGATACTAGACAAAAGATCCGAGTCCACCTCCTTTAAACCAGCGGATGAAATAGTCAAATTCCAAGTCCATCCAACGAACCCCACAAAAACAGCATCCATTGGGGCACAGTTAAACCCCGCCGTAGACGCCGCACTACGGGAGTTCCTGCGAGAGAATTGGGACATATTCGCCTGGCATCCTTCAGACATGCCAGGAATCCCACGAAGGCTGGCTGAGCATAGCCTTAACATTCTAAAAGGATTCAGGCTAGTCAAGCAGACTCTTCGGCGTTTCTCCGAACCTAAGCGACAAGCCATGGGAGAGGAGCTAGCCAAATTACTGGAGGCCGGATTCATTAGAGAAATAAAGCATCCTGACTGGCTAGCAAACCTGGTGATGGTGCCAAAGAAGGACAAATCCTGGAGCCTATGCGTCGACTTCAAGGACGTTAATAAGGCTTGCCCAAAGGATCCCTTCCCCCTCCCTCGCCTCGATCAAATTATCGATGCTACCGCAGGACACGACTCATTGTGCTTCCTCGACGAATACTCCGGTTACCACCAAATTAAGATGGCGGAGTCCGGCCAAGCCACAACGGCATTTATCACTCCATACGGCCCCTTCTGTTTTAACACAATGCCCTTCAGGCTCAAAAACGCCGGCGCAGTGTATCAACGCATGATTCAGACATGTCTGGAAAAGAAGATCGGCAAAACAGTGGAGGCATACGTCGACGATGTGGTCGTTAAAACCAGACACTTCGACTCCTTAATAGACGACTTGAGGCTCACGTTCAACAATCTCCGAACATACGACATTAAGCTCAATCCAGAAAAATGCGTTTTCGGCGTACCCGCCGGAAAGCTCCTGGGCTTTATCGTCTCCAGCAGAGAAATTGAAGCAAATCCGTCCAAAATCCGGGCTCTGTCGCAGTTGGCTATCCCAACTAACCTCAAGCAAATCCATAAGTTAACTGGATGTGTGGCGGCTTTAAGCCACTTTATCTCCTGACTAGGAGAGAAGGCACTCACCCTTTATCACCTTCTTTGGCGCACCGAACACTTCGAGTGGACGAACGCAGCCACGGCCGGACTGGAAGAAATAAAAGCCATCCTGGCCACCAACCCGATCTTGGCCGCGCCAAATGTTGGCGAACCAATGCTATTATATATAGCGGCAACTCACCAAGTTGTAAGCGCAGTGCTCGTTGTCGAACGAGAGATGGACGGACATAAATTCCCACTTGAAAAGCCGGTATATTATGTATCCACCGTCCTCACTCCATGCAAATCACGGTACCCACATTATCAAAAGATAGCATATGCAATATTCATGGCATCTCGGAAATTACGACACTACTTTCAAGAGTGTTCAATAAATGTGGCCTCCGAAGTACCACTCAACGACATAATAAACAACCGCGATGCCACGGGCCGGATTGCCAAATGGGCCATCGAGATCCTCCTGTTCAACATAACATATAAACCACAACGAGCTATTAAGTTGCAAGTACTGGCCGATTTCTTAGCCGAATGGACAGAAGCCGAACTCCCTAAAGAGTACGGCGCATACTCCAATTGGATCATGCACATTGACGGCTCTAAAATGTTGGTTGTTCTGGGGGCTGGCGTCGTCCTAATGTCACCCACCGGAGATATAGTGCAATATGTACTCCAAATACTGTTTACATACTCCAATAATGCAACCGAATATGAGGCCCTATTACACGGTCTCCGGATGGCAGTTTCCATGGGCATTCAACGCCTGGAGGTGCGTGGGGACTTGAACCTCGCAATATCCCAAATAAATGGAGACTTCGATGCCAAGGATCCGAAAATGGCGGCATATCGCAACGCCGTCCTCAAAATGTCAGCTCGGTTCGAGGGGCTTGAATTCCACCATGTGGCTCGGGAAAAAAACCAGGCGGCGGATATCCTCGCCCATATCGGCACTAAATGCGACCCTGTCCCACCTAACATCTTCCTGGAAAAACTGTTTAAGCCATCTGTGGTATGGGAAAGGGACACCGGCAACAATAGTCCGGACCCGGCCACAATACCAGATATCAAACACTCTGACACGATCGAAGGCTCTGCCATCGAAATAACACCTTCAGCCCACGTAATAATGGTCGTCATCTCCCCATGGACAGAACCATTCCTGGCCTGCCTAACCAGGTAGGAACTACCCGAGGACCAAAATGAGGCACGCTGCATAGTGCGGCGATCTAAAGCCTACAAGGTTCACGAGGGAGAGCTTTATAAGAAAAGCACTACTAGAGTCCTTGAAAGGTGCATCTCCGGAGAGGAAGGGCGGAAGCTTTTGGCAGAAATCCATGCCAGACTCGGCGGCCATCACGCCGCAGCTTGGGCCCTTGTAAGCAAGGCCTTCCGTACAGGTTTCTATTGGCCGACGGCACGGGCAGATGCGCAGCATCTGGTCCAACATTGCGTCGGTTGCCAGCTTTTTGCAAACCAAAGCCATATGCCGCCTACCGCTCTCCAAACAATCCCCATTAATTGGCCCTTCGCGGTCTGGGGGCTTGATATGGTCGCACCCCTTAAAGGGGGAACCCATAAGAAAAAATACTTACTGGTCATGGTGGATAAATTCACCAAATGGATAGAAGCCAAACCTGTCAAAATGGCTGAATCCAGACCGGTGATAGACTTCATATCCGGGGTCGTACACCATTATGGTGTCCCCCACAGCATCATCACTGATAACGGCACGAACATTACAGCTGACGAGGTGAAACTTTGGTGCAGCAACATGGGCATCAAGCTCGATTATGCTTCCGTCTATCACCCGTAAACAAACGGTCAAGTCGAGCGAGCGAATGGTCTTATCATGAGCGGCATTAAACCCAGATTAGTGCGGTCCTTAAAGGAGTCAAACACACACTGGGTAGAGGAGCTCGACTCCGTACTATGGGGGCTGCGGACCACACCAAATCGCACTACCGGATACACACCGTTCTTTATGGTGTACGGTGCAGAGGCGGTTCTGCCTTGCGATATAATGCATGACTCACCTCGAGTGCGCATGTACAAAGAAAAAGAGGCCGAGCTCGATCGGCAGTACAGTTTGGACGCCCTGGAGGAGGAGCGCGATGTGGCAAAGGCCCGTTCCGCATTCTATCAGCAACAGGCTCGAAGGTATCAAAGCAGAGAAGTACGGGCCAAAACCTATAACGTTGGTGAACTAGTTCTACGCCTGCCGGAGAAGAAAAAGAACAAGCTCAAGCCCAAATGGGAGGGTCCTTTCATTATTGACCAGGTTCTGACCGGTGGAGCGTACCGTCTGCGGGATGCATCAGATAATCGACTCGAGCCAAACCCATGGAATGCAGCTAGACTCCGAAGATTCTACGCCTAGCGCTCGACTCTATGTTCGTCTCCTTACCTTCGTCAATTTTTTGCATATCTGTCTTTTCTCTCTTTCTCCCTCTTTACTCTCTTCAAGGCCCTTAAAGGCTATAATTGTGTCTTGGTTACACAATCTTGACGCGCTAGCCGCGCTCATTATACCTGGGGGCTTCTTATACAGAAGCTTGATCTAATTATTATTTTTCGGACTTTATGCCCCACACATGTGTTATTCTTCCGCATGTACCTTTTTTCTCCATTATATGCATCAATATGACTTAAGTTTTGGCCAAGCTGGGTTGCCTGGCTCTTGTATTTATTCCCTACGTTCTCGTTAGTTCGACTAGGGCATAAGGGGAGCACCTCTGCGATTGTTACTGCCGGGTCAGTCGGATGTGTACCTCAGACTGGGTGAAGCCGAAAGCTAGCGGTCTTAAGGGAATATTCGGTCGGTGAATAAAAGATGACTTTCATCTAATTTGAAACATGCCCCCAGATGTTTATAGCCTGCGCCTCTTTTCGCAGTTCGGACATGCACATTAGGGCATGCGTACCCAGGGAAAGGAACCCTTAACGGAACTATTCTCCCTGGAAGATGTTTCTTACTACCCATGTAATACAACATAACTTGTTGGGTACTTGTCTGTTCAAGCACTTATGACCCCTACGCCTGGTCTCCATGCATACCCCCGTTTTTACATAACCAAGCAGGTATTCGGATACACTGTGGACTGTCGGGTCCAGAGGTCGAAGCGAAAAGGTCCGTCATGACAAATGATTTACAATCCGGCTAGGAACATTACATATGTCACTTGAATTACACAATCACTAAGACTGATTAAATTCTTCTTCTATACCATCCAACAGGCTGTCTAGCCTACAATCTTGTTGGGAATACCTTGCGGCTAATTCTACTTGATCATACACTAAACTGACGGGGATATCTTTCCCATTGGGCCCCACAGGTCCGACCTTGGCCATGTGGTTTGGGTCCGCTTTGGTATATCGTGTCTTCACCATAGCCCATGCTTCCCTTGCACCTTGTCGGCAGGCTGATATCTTCCATAATCAGAAGCGCCACCGTGCTCCCTTGAGCTTCTCTATAAGCTCCCCCATGCCTCCTAGCAGGGACGCGGACGGCCACAAGGCTTGGGCAATACCCTGCATCACCTACCGAACTTGCTCATGCAGTTGTGAGAGCTCTGGTAGAAGATCACCCGAAGACCCGGGCATCTCTTCCGCGGGACGACCCGTCAGCATACCTGCAGATATAACTCTGTTAACCGGCTTCTTCGCCGAACTCCTTTAAAAGTTCGTTCAAGCACTTACGAAAAATGCCGCGCCGAAGCCGCTTATTCTCCTTCACGGAGTCCGCAAGCTGGGCTCGGACATCTTTCAATTCCACGCCCAGTCGGATGTTGGCGTCTTGGAGATCATTTTTCTCCTACCTGACTCACGTAAGCACACGCTCGCCAGCATTTCGCTGTCGATCATCACGTGCCGCATTCACCGCCACGGCCTCTGGATCCACTCCAGGGCCACCTGCAACATCTATTGTTAGATTTGCATATATGTCGCATACTACCTGGTACCTATATTCTTTGCAATGGAAACATGTGTTACCAGAGGGACCCTTCTCAGACTCCTTCAATGCAGCAACAGCGGCCCCTAGATGGGCCTTGCACTCTTCCAGCTCTTGAGACAATTGGGAATTTTTCTCTGTGAGAACCTGCACAAATAATGATCCTTAAATCAGTTGTGTCAACTGTTTCAAGTCTCAGGGGCTACTGATACATATAATCGTCAGATTTACTTACTCATATATCCCTTACATACTGGTACGTGGCTCTGGCTAGACCATTTTGAGCAGCACGGATGTACGCGTCTCCGGAATTGAAGGCATCAAATGCCTCTGGTGAGAAACAAGCGTCACGGAGTATGGCCCGGCGACGCCTGTGATTCATGGCGCTCTCCACTTCGGAATTTGCATCCTCTGTAGGAGGAACATCGGGCGTCTGCCCCGCGTTAGCTTCCGCCTCTATGTCCAGCCCTAGAGCTCGACTGGTCGAGGCGTGATCGGCAGCCTCTCCGGATAGAGTCTGGCGAGTGTTATTTCTGCTAAGAAACACGGACGTCATTATATATTAAGAAATACGACAACCATGGAGTGAGGTTTTGCGTCATACCTCTGTGCCGGCGTCTGCGTCCTGACCGCCTTCCTTTTTGGCCTACCCGGCTCCGGTGCCTCTTGCTGGCGAGTTGCTGCGGGTTCGGCACGGCGTCCCAAATGCCTTCCCTGTAAAACACCATATGTGTACGATAGGTGAGGTGCACAAAAGGGGATCCTTTTTGGAGTTGGGATTTTTGTTTTTCTTACATGCGACGCAGGGAGTAGTCCAGGATAGTCGGCCGTTATGGCCACCATGCCGTCGTCACAGCTCAGTTGATAGAATTGTCTGTCTATCAGCTCCACGAATATGTCCGGATCCTCCTCAAATCCAGGATCCAGGGCTCGGTCAGGGTCCTCCGGTTGTGGAGGTGGGCTGTTGACCTCCCTTACAGCTTTTCGCAGTTCCTACCGTGAAATGGCAAGGTGAGTACCTACGACGAAGAATGTGGGAAGGTTGGGAGTAAAGAGGTGCAACTCACCCAGCTTGGAGGGTTGTACATGGAGAATCCATCCCGTGGCTTAATACGGATGAACTCCTCTTCCTCTCCCTTGAACAACTCGGACAAAATTTTCGCTAAGGCAGCAGCGGAGTCCGGTCCCTCGTGCCCGCAACGGGTGGCATCATCTTCCCCGTTAAAACACCACAGGGGGTGCCCTCGATATTGAAGCGGCTGCACCCCCCGCATTATGCATATTGACATAACCTCGATTATTGTCAATCCTGATTGAGCCAGCGCTTTGATCCAGTTCATCAGGTAAAGGACTTCTCCGTTGTCTTCCCCCTGGGGGCTCCGTGGGTGCCAGCTTCGGCGTTTCTTCAGAGGAGCATTGTTGAACTCAGGAAGACCCTCCCGAACAGGGTCTAGAAGGGGGACGTCCTCCATGTAAAACCACTCCGAAGGCCAGTCTTTGGACGTCTTCTTCGGAGTACCAGACAGGTATCCGGTCTCGGTGATGCGCCATATTTCGGCTCCGCCCACCTGATAAAGTGACCCCTTCTGTGTGCGGGGCACAAGGCAAAATAGCCTTTTCCACAACTCGAAATGAGCCTCGCAGCCCAGAAACAGCTCACAAAGGGCAACATAACAGGCGATGTGTAATATGGAAGTAGGGGTGAAATTATGCAACTGGAGGCCGTAAAACTCCAGGAGCCCGCGGAGGAAGGGATGGATTGGAAATCCGAGTCCCCTTAATAAGTAAGGGACAAGGCATACCCGCTCCCCCTTAGACGGATTGGGGAAGCTCTCCGCTTGCTCCCCGCCATTATAAGTGGCGAGCCCGGCTCGGACGGGGATCATATACGCTGGAGGGAGAAATCCCTGGGTCTGCAACTCTACTAATCGGCTGTGCGGGATGGAACACTTCTCCCAATCACCGGGCTTAGGGCTACGGGAGCGGGAGGAGGAGCTGCAGTGGCCGGCCATGATGGAATGGACTTTTCCGAGCGCGCTCCGATGGATTCTCGACGTGGCAGGATGGTGTGGATTGGATCTAAGAATCCCCATCCCTTTAATAGACGATTTATTTACCTGTCTAGGGGGCGAATGTAAAAACGCCCTGGCTCCTCATATTCGGTCGACACGTGGAAGATAGCCCTTATTGGGCGCAGAAGCCAAGAAGTCTAACATTTATGGGAGACGGACACTACTTAGCAGATATTCGGGATTAGGAGAAGAACCCGCCTTGCAATACAGAAGACAATACTGCACGCCGGACTCATCGTCATTGAAGCCTGGTTCAGGGGCTACTGAGGGAGTCCTGGATTAGGGTGTCTCCGAACAGTCGGATTATATCCTTTGGTCGGACTATTGGACTATGAAGATACAAGATTGAAGACTTCGTCCTGTGTCCGGATGGGACTCTCCTTGGCGTGGAAGGCAAGCTAGGCAATACGGATATGTAGATCTCCTCCCTTGTAACCGACTCTGTGTAACCCTAGCCCCCTGCAGTGTCTATATAAACCGGAGGGTTTAGTCCGTAGGACAACAGACAATCATACCATAGGCTAGCTTCTAGGGTTTAGCCTCTATGATCTCATGGTACATCAACTCTTGTAATACTCATATCATCAAGAACAATCAAGCAGGACATAGGGTATTACCTCCATCAAGAGGGCCCGAACCTGGGTAAACATCGTGTCCCCTGCCTCCTGTTACCATCAGCCTTAGACGCACAGTTCGGGACCCCCTACCCGAGATTCGCCGGTTTTGACACCGACTCCCGACCAACCGACACCCTGACACCACACCCCGACCCACACCCCGACCCCGACCCCGACCCGACACCCCGACCCCGACCCCGACCACTGAGGGAGTCCTGGATTAGGGGGTGTTCGGGTACCCAGACTATACCTTCAGCCGGACTCCTGGACTATGAAGATACAAGATTGAACACTTCGTCCCGTGTCCGGATGGGACTTTCCTTGGCATGGAAGGCAAGCTTGGCGATGCGGATATTCAAGATCTCCTACCATTGTAACCAACTCTATGTAACCCTAACCCTATCCGGTGTCTATATAAACCGAAGGGTTGTAGTCCATAGGCAATCAACTCCATATACAACAATCATACCATAGGCTAGCTTCTAGGGTTTAGCCTCCTTGATCTCGTGGTAGATCTACTCTTGTACTACCCATATCATCAATATTAATCAAGCAGGACATAGGGTTTTACCTCCATCAAGAGGGCCCGAACCTGGGTAAAACATCATGTTCCCTGCCTCCTATTACCATCCGGCCTAGACGCACAGTTCGGGACCCACTACCCGAGATCCGCCGGTTTTGACACCGACATTGGTGCTTTCATTGAGAGTTCCTCTGTGTCGTTGCCTTTAGGCCCGATGGCTCCTTTGATCATCAACAACGATGCGGTCCAGGGTGAGACTTTTCTCCCCGGACAGATCTTCGTCTTCGGCGGCTTTGCTCTACGGGCCAATTCGCTCGGCCACCTGGAGCAGATTGAAAGCTACGCCCCTGGACATCAAGTCAGGTTTGGAAGCTTAAACTACACGGCTGACATCCGCGGAGACTCGATCTTCGACGGGTTCGAGCCACGGCCAAGCGCGCCGCACTATCTCGAGGGGCATGATCTAGCTCTGCCCCCGGACAGTGTCCTGGAGGCCGCACACGTATCGGTTTTGACCCCTAACTCAGAGCCTATTGCGCCATTCGAGGATGAGCGGTTGGACGTCACCTCGGGGGCTGCGATCCCGAAAGCAATCGAGCCGAACGCTAGCCCCGCACCCTGCACGACCCGTGACTCCGAGGATCTGGACCACTCCCCGGACTCCGAACCCCCCGCGCCCCTGCCAATCGAATCTGATTGGGCGCCGATAATGGAGTTCACCGCCGCAGACATCTTTCAGCATTCGCCTTTTGGCGACATCCTGAATTCTCTTAAGTCTCTCTCTCTTTATCAGGAGAGCCCTGGCCGGACTACGGTCAGCGAGGGTGGGATACAAACGATGAGGAAATTCAAAGCCCACCCACCACCCACTTTGTAGCCACTGTCGACGATCTAACCGACATGCTTGACTTCAGCTCCAAAGACATCGACGGCATGGACGACGATGTAGGAGACGAACAGGAACCAGCACCTGTAGGGCGCTGGAAGGCCACCTTGTCATATGACATATATATGGTGGATACTCCAAAAGATGGAGATGGCGATGGAATAGTGGGGGATGACGCCCCCAAGAAACAGCCAAAGCGCCGGCGTCAGCGGCGCCGCTCTAAATCCCGCCAAAGCAAAAATGGTGATTCCGGCACGGGAGATAATACTACCCCGGATAGCGCTGAAGAACACCCACCTCAGCAAGATTCGCCACAGGAAGATGGAGAAGCCAGCCCTCATGAGAGAGCGGCAGACCGAGAGGTCGAGGATGATAACTATACGCCTCCCTCCGAAGACGAGGCAAGCCTCGATGACGACGAATTCGTCATACCATCAGACCCCGCCGAACAAGAGTGTTTTGAATGCAGGCTTTTAGCCACGGCAAGCAGCCTCAAGAAAAAGCAGCAACAGCTTAGAGCTGCCCAAGATTTGCTAACTGACAGATGGACTGAAGTCCTGGCGGCCGAAGAGTATGAACTCGAACGCCCCTCCAAGAGTTACCCGAA
This sequence comes from Triticum aestivum, assembly GCF_018294505.1. Taxonomy (NCBI): domain Eukaryota; kingdom Viridiplantae; phylum Streptophyta; class Magnoliopsida; order Poales; family Poaceae; genus Triticum; species Triticum aestivum. The sequence goes on from NC_057812.1 coordinate 664,916,246, forward strand.
GCACAGGCCGCTACCCCGATCAGAGAAGGAAGCAGCTACATCACCAACGCATGACATGGCAGACCGGCCACCTCGCGGCCACGACAGAGAGGCCTCTCGGCCCTCCACCCAAGCCATACCCCGACGCATGGGAAAATGCGCCCGACCTGCGAGACATACTAGAGGATAAGGTAAGACAAACAAGATCGATCTACGGATCGCGCAGGCGCCCTATGGCATGTGACAATGATCTTCACTCCGGATACAACAAATCCGGTTGGGCCGAACACAACAGACATAGCTCTTCCGAGCTGCGTCGTGATATAGCCCAGTATAGAGGCGCCGCACACCCGCTATGCTTCATGAATGAAGTAATGGATCATAAAATCCCAGAGGGTTCAAACCCGTAAACATCGAATCATACGATGGCACAACTGATCCGGCGGTATGGATCGAGGATTATCTCCTTCACATCCACATGGCACGCGGCGATGATCTACACGCCATCAAATACCTCCCGCTCAAACTTAAAGGACCGGCCCGGCATTGGCTTAACAGCTTGCCAGCAGACTCAATCGGTTCTTGGGAGGACCTGGAAGCCGCATTCCTCGACAACTTCCAGGGCACTTACGTGCGACCACCGGATGCCGACGACTTAAGCCACATAATTCAGCAGCCAGAGGAATCGGCCAGACAATTCTGGACACGGTTCCTAACAAAGAAAAACCAGATAGTCGACTATCCGGACGCAGAGGCCCTAGCAGCCTTCAAGCATAACATCCGCGACGAGTGGCTTGCCCGGCACCTGGGACAGGAAAAGCCGAAATCCATGGCAGCCCTCACGACACTCATGACCCGCTTTTGCGCGGGAGAAGACAGTTGGCTAGCTCGCAGTAACAACATATCAAAGAACCCTGGTAATTCGGATACCAAGGACAAAAGTGGCAGGCACGTCGGAATAAGCAAAAACGCCGCGTTAGCAGCGACAGCAATGAAGACACGACAGTCAATGCCGGATTCAAAGGCTATAAATCCGGTCAGCGGAAAAAGCCATTCAAAAAGAATACTCAGGGACCATCCAGTTTGGACCGAATACTCGATCGCTTGTGCCAGATACATGGCACCCCCGAAAGGCCAGCCAATCACACTAACAGGGATTGTTGGGAAGTCAAGCAGGCAGGCAAGTTAAGGGCCGAAAACAGAGACAAGGGGCTGCACAGCGACGACGAGGAGCCCAAGCCACCGAACAACAATGGACAGAAGGGCTTTCCCCCACAAGTGCGGACGGTGAACATGATATACGCAACCCACATTCCCAAGCGGGAGCGGAAGCGTGCGCTACGGGACGTATACGCGATGGAGCCAGTCACCCCAAAGTTCAACCCATGGTCCTCCTGCCCGATCACTTTTGATCGAAGGGACCATCCCACTAGCATCCGTCATGGCGGCTTCGCCGCATTGGTTCTCGACCCAATCATCAACGGATTTCATCTCACAAGAGTCCTCATGGATGGCGGCAGTAGCCTGAACCTGCTTTATCAGGATACAGTGCAGAAAATGGGCATAGATCCCTCAAGGATTAAGCCCACAAGAATGACCTTTAAAGGCGTTATACCAGGTGTAGAAGCCAACTGTACAGGCTCAGTAACACTTGACGTGGTCTTCGGATCCCCGCAAAATTTCCAAAGCGAAGAGTTAATCTTTGATATAGTCCCGTTTCGCAGTGGCTATCACGCCCTGCTCAGACGAACCGCATTCGCAAAGTTCAATGTGGTGCCGCACTACGCATATCTCAAGCTCAAGATGCCAGGCCCTCGAGGAGTAATTACGATCAACGGAAACACCGAACGCTCCCTCCGTATGGAGGAGCATACGGCGGCTCTCGCGGCGGAGGTACAAAGTAGCCTTCTCAGGCAATTCTCCAGTCCGGCCATTAAAAAGCCAGACACTGCCAAGCGCGCCCGGAGTAACCCATAGCAGGACCGTCTGGCACACTCTGAGCAAGCATAGCAATGCGGCCCCAACCCCAGCTTTTGCGACATAGCGAAACCAGTACCTCGCGTACATAACTACGCCCTTGAAATACCATGGGCACAGGGGAAGGGGCACAATAACGGCACGCCCAAAATACGGCTTAAAACGTACTAGGGGCTGCCGGATTTTTTTGATTTTTTCTTACTTTCAGGACTCCATACTTCGGACGACCTGTTCGGCAATTCGACTGCCGCACAAACGATGCAAGATCCAGGGAGGCAGACAAGCCATGCCGCATTATGGAACTCCCAGGTGGTCTCTGTTACGAGCGGTATACCTGTTTTAAATACAATTCCGCGGCCTGCCCCTGGTCAGGACATACTGAATAGTCCAATATCTTTTGCTTACCGCACTATTTGTATCGCTCGGCTTTGATAAATAGCCTCTCTATAAACAATGCTTAGCTTCTTGTCTATTCTTTGCATTATCTTCTTTTCACATTTATGTTTATTAACTGACATGATTGCACCCATACACCATGGTACGGCAAACACGCCAGGGGCTTCAGTACCCCTCATAATGGTGTGAGAAGTCCGTAGACTTTCACAAGTGCGGCACCCCGAACTTATAGCACTATATGCATCGGCTCCGAATCATGATTTGGGTCAATAGTTGGGTTTGCCCGGCTCCTATGTTTTGGTGCCTTATGTTCTGCTCTATCAGCTAAGGTAGCACTAGGAGAACCACTGCGATTGTGCCCCGGTTCAGCTGGGTTAAGCACCTCAGTGGAGAAAGCTAAAACTGACTGTCATGATGTGGCAAGAGACCGGTCGCTGTTCGAGAGGTTTTTCGAGTCCCTAAAGGCTTATGCCGCTACGAGCGAAGAGCTGGCTTTGTCCGGCCAAGGCGTGGAGAGCGACCCGAACTCGGTCTTCCGAACTAGGGGCTTCGCCGAAATTTAAAATTATAGAGTTCTATGGCTAAGTGAGAGTGTTCAAGCATTATAGTCCGATTGCCTAGTTCGTTGTGCTGAGCGCCTCCCTCGAAGGACCCAACTATGGGAAAAAGAGCGCTCAGGTTTATCCCGAACACCCCAGCACTAGTGGCACGGGGGCAGAAGCCAACGACTGGCCATCTCTCAATTTTTGATAAACGGCCGCACAGAAAGTAATATTTTAAATTCAATAAGCATTGCTTAGCGCATATGAACAAGTTTTCAGCGCAGAGGATAAACACGAGCAAGTTCATTCAAACATCACATCCTTGGTACATTCATCCGCCACAAGGCGGGCACCTACAAGAACATCCTTGTAGTAGTTCTCGGGCTTGCGATGCTCCTTCCCCGGCGGCGGCCCGTCCTTCACAAGCTTCTCACCGTCCAGCTTACCCCAGTGCACCTTTGCACGGGCAAGGGCCCGACGGGCACCTTCGATGCAGACGGAGTGCTTGATGACCTCAAGCCTCGGACAGGCCTCCACCAGCCGCCGCACCAGCCCAAAATAGCTCCCAGGCAGGGCCTCTCCGGGCCACAGCCGAACTATGAAGCCCTTCATGGCCTGCTCGGCCGCCTTGTGGAGCTCGACCAGCTGTTTCAGCTGGTCGCTCAAGGGCACAGGGTGTCCGGCCTCAGAATACTGAGACCAGAACACCTTCTCCGTCGAGCTACCCTCTTCAGCTCGGTAGAATGCGGTGGCAGCGGATATGCTGCGGGGAAGATCTGCGAATGCCCTTGGAGAGCTCTGGATTCGGGTAAGTAACAAGTAGTTCACTTTTATATTTCTGCTTTGCATAAAGAATGCCTTACTCGCTGCTATCTTCCTCATCTCCTCCAACTCTTGGAGGGCCTTTTGGGCTTCGGCCTTGGCAGACTTGGCAGCCTCTAGGGCCATTGCAAGCTCGGATGCTTGCGCCTTCGACTCCAGCTCCAAACTCTCATGTTTTTTCATGAGAGCCTGAAGCTCTTGCTGCACCTCACCGACCTGAGCCCCAAGTCTGTCTCGCTCGGTGCATTCCGCGGCCGTTTTCTCTTCGACCTCAGACAGCGCCTGCTTAAGGGTCGCCACCTCAGTTGTGGCCCCTATAATAAGCAGTGCAATCCTGTTACTCTTTTTGCAATCAAGCCTTTTTATAGGCACTTTTTCTGTAAGGTATTTCTTACCTTCTTCCTCCTCGAGCCGCCGCTTGGCAAGGCCGAGCTCTTGCTCGGTCCACTCGAGGTCCTGCTTCAGGACACCCACCTCCGCAGTCAGTGCGGTGGTGGATAGCAGCGACGCCTGCATACGCATATTGACTCTTTTTTTAGACTCCTGTGAAATTTAATAGATCCTCTATTCGGCTTTTCTTTCCGAACGCCAAACAGAGCATCAGGGGCTACTATCTATGCGGTAATATTTTTACATATTTTTACTTACCTCAAAGCCTGTTAGAAGGCTAGTGCAAGCTTCAGTCAATCCGCTCTTGGCGGACTGAACCTTCTGGATCACCGTACTCATAATAGTACGGTGCCCCTCGTAGATGGAGGCGTCGTCAAGCACCTCCAGCAGATTGTCCGGCACCTCCGGTTGGACGGAGGCCACTGGCTCAAAAGGCTTGCTCCTCTTGGAAGGAGTTCGCCTACCGTGGTCCGGAACTGTGGAAGATTCCGGCGCGGTGTCCGGCACAAAACCGGACTGAGAGCCCTAGGGAGCCTTATCCCCTTCACTCCTGGAGTCCGGGAGGTTGCCTTGCGGCTCCTCCGGAACCACCTCCTCCTGCCCCAGGGCTTGTCGCGAGGCCACTTCGGCGTCGTCTGCAGTGCGGGGGAAGACAGCAGGCGGAACTGAGTTCACGTCCGATGAGTCCAGGGAGCCACCCGACGATTCGTCGAATTCGGCCCGGGGCGGACTGCATAATTACATTCGACATTAGGGAAAGTTGTTCAACAAAGGAACATCATGAGTTACTCTGATATCCGAACTTACGATTTCGCCGGACGCTTGGCCCTGTTTGGCCACTCCTCTTTGCCCTCTTTGGTGTTGGGGGCGTACTCCGGCGGAGGGGTCTTCCTTTTCCTAGACCCCTCGGCCTCCCCCGTTGGGGCGGCCTTCCTCTTCTCTCCTCCCTTCGCTGGGGGGGAGAGTTTTCTTCTTCCTCCTCCTTGTTTTCGTGGGAGGAGGGCGTCTCGGACTCGTCAGATGACGAGTCCGACACCACCACGTTGCGGGCACTCTGTCGAGTCCCCGTGGTCTTCTTCTTCTTGCCTTCTTCTCCGGCACCACATAAGGCGCCGGAACCAGCAGCTTCGCTAGTAGAGCTGGGGCTGGGTCTTCGGGCAGCGGAGCCGGACAGTTAATCGGTCCGGATATCGCCCGCCAAGCCTGTCAAAGGTAAGGGAGTTTAGATCCCGCATAGAGTCAAACTATGAAAAAATCTTAACATCCTGTAAAAGGTGTAGATGGCATACCTCGCTAGCGTGACGCTGCGAGCTGTATCCGCGGTCCTCGGAAGCGGATGCGGGAGCCTCGGCGCCCTTGAATAGCATCTTCTAGGCGTCTTCGTACGTCGTGTCGAAGAGCCTGCTGGGGGTTTGATGCTGCGCCAGGTCAAACTCCCACAGATTAAAATCCCGTTGTTGGCACGGGAGGATCCGGCGGACGAGCATAACCTGGATTACATTAACAAGCCGGACTGGCTTGTTTACTAGGGACTGGATGCATGTTTGCAATCCGGTCAACTCTTTTTCGTCACCCCATGACAGGCCCGTCTCTTTCCAGGACATAAGCCGCGTGGGGGGTCCGGATCAGAACTCGGGGGCTGCGGTCCATTTCGGATCGCGCGGCTCAGTGATATAAAACCACCCGGATTGCCATCCCTTTAGGGTCTCCACGAAAGAGCCCTCGAACCATAGGACGTTGGCCATCTTGCCCGCCATGGTGCCTCTGCACTCCGCCTGGCTGCCGCGCACCACCTTGGGCTTCACATTGAAGGTCTTGAGCCAGAGGACAAAATGAGGGCGGACGCGCAGAAAAGCCTCGCACACGATGATAAACACCGAGATGTTGAGGATGAAGTTCGAAGCCAGATCGTGGAAATCCAGGACGTAGTAGAACATGAGCCCCCGGACAAATGGGTGGAGTGGAAAACCCAGTCCGCGGAGGAAGTGGGGGAGAAATACTACCCTCTCATGGGGCCTTGGGGTGGGGAGAAGCTGCCCCTCTTCGGGAAGCCGATGCGCGATGTCCTTGGACAGGTATCCGGCCTTCCTTAGCTTCTTGACTTTACCCTCCGTGGCGGAGGAGACCATCCACTTGCCTCCCACTCCGGACATTGCTGGAGAAGGTTGAGGTGGAAGTGCGGGCTTGGGCGCTGGAGCTCGGGTGCGCAGGAGATGGATAGGCAAAGGAGGAAGAAGGCGTAGGTAAAAAGGTGGATCCTTGTCCCCTTATATGGGCGGATGCGGTTGTGCGTCCCCACCTGCCTAGTAAAACTCGCTTGCCTCCCAAGCGCCATGATAAGTGGCGCGGTTGGGTTACCCACGTCCGTATTGATGAGAATCCCGTAAAAGGAGGGTACATGATCTCTGCTTTGACAAGACGTGCCAAGGAAACCGCCTCGCAAAACATGCTGAGGTGGAAAAGTGGAAACGATTCGAGTGACGGACTTGGCTGTAGTGTGATGACGCACTGTGGAATACGTCGGCAGATTTGATTTGTGTTAATATTATTCTCTCTATGGCAATATGTGGAAGCTTATTTTGCAGAGCCGGACACTACTCTTGGTGTTTACAATCTTCTATGAAGGACTTGGAGGAGGAACCCGCCTTGCAATGCCGAAGACAATTTGCGCATCGGACTCGTCGTCATTGAAGCCTGGTTCAGGGGCTACTGAGGGAGTCCTAGATTAGGGGGTGTTCGGGTAGCCGGACTATACCTTCAGCCGGACTCCTGGACTATGAAGATACAAGATTGAAGACTTTGTCCCGTGTCCGGATGGGACTTTCCTTGGCGTGGAAGGCAAGCTTGGCGATGCGGATATTCAAGATCTCCTACCATTGTAACCGACTCTATGTAACCCTAACCCTATCCGGTGTCTATATAAACCGGAGGGTTGTAGTCCGTAGGCAATCAACTCCATATACAACAATCATACCATAGGCTAGCTTCTAGGATTTAGCCTCCTTGATCTCGTGGTAGATATACTCTTGTACTACCCATATCATCAATATTAATCAAGCAGGACGTAGGGTTTTACCTCCATCAAGAGGGCCCGAACCTGGTTAAAACATCATGTTCCCTGCCTCCTGTTACCATCCGGCCTAGACGCACAGTTCGGGACCCACTACCCGAGATCCGCCGGTTTTGACACCGACAACCACTGACACCCCGACACCTGACACCCCGACCACCGACACCCTGACACCACACCCACC